>NW_025966683.1:0-10722 GCF_021869965.1 Rhincodon typus
TTTATTGTCCTAATTTTGTAATTTTGCAACATTTTGTGTCTGCAGTTATATTTAAAATGTAGATTGTGACTAATTGTGACTTTTACACAGCCATTAAAAATATATTTTGGCCAAATAATCTTAGGCATCGATCTGAGTTTCTGATGAACATAAAGCCCAGTTACAAAAAGCTACCTCCACCCTCGCCAGAAGCAAAAGATATACAGAACTGGACCTTGGTAGATGAAGCTGGGGAAGAGGTATTTACTTTAACTTGCTTAATCTTAAATAAGTTGATGCAAAAAATTTTCTGTTATTTTGACAATGTTGAAAAATAAGGAGCCACGTGTTGTGAATAACTGAAAAGTTACTGGAAGTAATGTGAGGTCTGTGATCTCCTTCAGTCGTTATTAAGATATTAAAAATTTTCTTTGCATTTGAACCAAAATTACTTGTTAGAATTAATATGATTAATTGATTTAAGTGATTTAAGTCACAATAGAAAGACAGAACATATTGTTCATCTGGTTACAGCTGAAAAATGACAACACTTAAATTTTGATTTTATGGGCTCTTGTTATAAAATTATAAGAGAGGTCTGTGAGAATCTAAATAACTCATTTGGGCCAGAGTCCGTGACTAAAAATTTTATGATGATAGATCTAATAAGATTTTTTTAAAGATTTTGTGGTAATCCGTGAATTTTTAGAAAGCTGCATAAAATTAAGTATCAGTTTGCAATAAAGAGCAGGTTTGAGGTAAGTCTTCAGTCATTCACAACTGAGTTCAAAGATCTCCACGCATGTATCGGATATGCCATCATTCAATATATTCAGAATTTTGGTGTCCAAAGGAATATGTGGAGCAAGCGGGAAAATGGAATTTGGGCAAATAATCAAGCATGATCACATTGACTGAAAAAGTTTAGAGTCTTACAGTCTATTCCTAATTCCAGTTCTTAAGTACATAAGTAACAGAATTTAGTCACAAAGTACCTATTGTACAATGGAATTAACTATTTTATATTCATCTGAAAAGAAAAATTGTACCACCTTATGAACCTTTAACAATAATTTTTTTAATGTTATTGTGTAAGCAAATGTGGTCATTAATTTTACATATAACAGAATGTCGCAAATTGTGAGTCAAATGGCCAGCTAATTGTTTCTTTTGGAAATTGAAATAGGAATTTTCAAAGAACTCTTATCTTCTGGTCTGTTATACCTATATGAATTATTTTTGATTTCACACTTTTTATTCACTGACATTTGTAGAATCCAAGACAAGTTTCTTGAGCACGTGCGTTGTACTGAAGTTTATGTAAAGTTGAACACAAAATATTAGCATTAAAGAAAATGGAAATTTTCAGGAAGAGTTGATTTGAGTGGTAGAAGTTGCAGAAAGAAATTAAAGCCATTGAGGAATTGATGTGGGTCATTGGAACTGATAACTTTTGAAATCACCAAAAATGGAAGTCTGCTGTTGCAGAACCCAAATGAGAAGAGGAGACAACTTGAGCTGGGAAATTGCCAGGGTCGTCATATTACAGTAAATGATGAGAGTACATCATTGCTTCAGTACTACCGTGCAGTGTCAACCTAGATTAAGTGCTCAGAAGTTTCTGGAGTGAGGTATAAACTCATGTCATTAGAGTTCTGACTTGGATGAGCATGCTATCCATGAGCCAAAATGATCACTTATGGAGAAAAAGGAAGTTGTCCTAGTTTTCAGGCCATGATTCCAATCCAGCTTTGTAACCAACAACAGATTAGCCCGCTGTACCTTTGCTGTTTGTAGGGCCTAAGTGTATGTAAGTTGCCTGTCAGCATAACTAACTTCACAATTAATTAATTAGTTGTGCATACCAGAACTTCAAGAGAGTCAGGGGCAGAGGTGAGTATAGTGGCCATCACTAAGGCGAAGGTGTTGGGAAAGGTGGAAGATCTGAAGGTGGATAAATCAACAGACCAGATAGACTACACCCCCCAGAGTTCCGAAGGAGATAGCTGAAGAGATTGTAGAGGCATTAGTGGTAATCTTTCAGAAATCTCTGGAGTCAAGGAGGGTCCCAGAGGACTGGAAAATGACAAATGTAATACCCCTTTGTAAGAAGGGAGGGAAGCAGAAGACAGAAAATTATAGGCAGTTAACCTGACCACGGTTGTTGATAAGATTTTTGAGTCCATTATTAAGGATAAAATAGCAGAATACTTGGAAGTGAGTGGTAAAATAGGGCTGAGTCAACATGGGTTTGTCAAGGGGAGGTCATGCCTGACAAATCTGTTAGAATTCTTTGAAGTAATGAGCAAGTTAGACAAAGGAGAGTCAGTGGACATGATCTATTTGATTTCCAGAAGTTATTTGACAAGGTGCCGAGCAGGAGGCTGCTAAATAAGTTAAGACCCCCATAATGTTAGGGGCCAGGTACTGACATGGATAGAGGATTGGCTGATTGGCAGAAGACAGAGAGTGGGACAATGGCACCAGTGACTAGAGGAGTTCCGCAAGGGTCCACATGGGTACAACAGCTATTCATGTTATATATTAACAATCTGGACAAAGAAACTGAAGACATTATTGCTAAGTTTGCTGATGACAAAGGTGGACAGGAAGGTAGTGTTGAGGAAGTAGAGAGACTGCAGAAGGACTTGGAAAAGCTAGGAGAATGGACAGCGAAGTGACAAATGGAATACACTTATGTTAGAAAGAATAGAGGCATAGACCCTTTTCTAAATAGGGAGAGGCTTTGGAAATCTGGCACACAAAGGGACTTAGTAGTTCTAGTTCAGGATAACATACAAGCTCAGTTGGTACTTAGGGAGGAAATGCAATGTTAACATTAATTTAAAGAGGTCTAGAATACAAGTGCAGAAATGTACTACTGAGGCTTTATAATGCTCTGGTCAGACCGCATTTGGAATATTTTGAACAGTTTTGGGCCCCATATCTAAGGAAGGATATGCTAGCCTTGGAGGGAGTCCAGATTGTTAGTGTTTAACGTGAATAGTTGTCATCCCAACGTGGACCCCTGCGGAACTCCACCAGTCACTGGCATGAGGGCATGAAGGGCTTGTCATTTGAAGAGCGATTGAGGACTTTGGGCCTGTGCTCAACCGAGTTTCAAAGGATGAGGGAAGGACCTCATTGAAATTTACCGAATGCTGAAAGGCCTGGATAGAATAATGTGGAGAAGATGTTTCCACTAGTAGGAGAGACTAGGATCCAAGCGCACAGCCTCGAGAGTGAAGGAATGACCCTTTAGAACTGCGATGGGGAGGATTTTCTTCAGAGCTGTGAATTTATGGAACTTATTGCCACAGAAGGCTGTGGAGGCCAAGTCATTGAGAGCATTTAAGACAAAGATAGATAGGTCCTTGAGAAGTAAGGTGATGAAAGGATACAAGAAGAAGGCAGGAAAATACACATCAGCCATAATCAAATGGTGGATCAAACTCGATGATTCAAATGGCCTAATCTGACTCCGATATCTTATGGTCTATGAAGCAATGTTCCACAGATTGGAAAAGGAACTATAAAAACACAGTTCTTTTTTTTGCGTACTTATTATCGATTGACTTATTTTTATGCTTAAAAATAAGAGGCCTAGGCTAATGATGTAGGGACATGGGTTCAATTCCCACCATGTCAGCCGGTGTAATTTAAATTCGATTAAGAAAAAATTCTGGAAGTGAAAATACGTCTAGGTGATGGTGGCAGTGAAAACTATCATTGATTGTGGTAAACACGGATCTGGTTAACTGGCGAATAGTTGAGAACTGGCGAGCAGCTAATGTTCCTCTGTGCAAGAAGGGAAATGGGGATAACCCAAACTATAGACGAGTGAGTCTCTCATTGGTGAGCTATTTGAGACAATTATTAGGGATTAGATTTACTTGCATTTGGAAAAGCATATCTTAATTAGGGACAGTCAGCGTGGTTTTGTGCGGGGCTGGTCATATCTTGCCAATGTGATTGAATTTTTTGAGGAGGTGACAAAGGAGGTTGATGAGGTTAGAGCAGTGGATGTTGTTTGGATGAATTTTAGTAAGGCTTTCGATAAGGTCCAGAAGATTAAGATGCATGAGATCCACTGTGACTTGGCCATGTGGATTTAAAACCTGGCTTGCCCATAGAAGGCAGAGGCTGGTGGTGGAAGGGTGTTTTTCTGACTGAAGGTCCATGACTAGTGGTATTCTGCAGGGATCTGTACTGCGACCTCTGCTATTTGTCATATATATGAATGACTTGGAAGATAATGTAGATGGGTGGGTTAGTAAGTTTGCAGAAGATACAAAGATCAGTGGAGTTGTAGGTAGTGTAGAGGTTGTCAAATTTATAGTGGGATATAGATCAGTTGCAGACATGGGTGGAGAAATGGCAGATGGACTTCAGTCTTGATAAGAGTGAGGAAATGTTAAGAAAAAGTATACAGTTAATCGCACCATCCGGAACAACATTGATGCACAGAGGGATCCTGGGGTTCAAGTCCATAGCTGAAAGTGGCCACGCAAGTAGATACAGTGGTAAAGAAGGCGTATGGCATACTTGCCTTTATTGGTCAGGAAATTGATTTCAAGAGTCAGGATGTCATGTTGCAGCTTTATAAGACTTTGGTTAGGCCACATTTAGAGTACTGCCTTCAGTTCTGGTTACCACATTACAGGAAGGATGTGGAAGTTTTGGAGAGGGTGCAGAAGAGATTTCCCGGGATGCTGCCTGGATTAGAGGGTATGAGCTATAAGGAGAGACTAGAAAAATTTGTGTTGTTTTCTCTGGAGCGGCGGAAGCTAAGGGGAGATTTGATAGAAATTTATAAAATTATGAGATGCATAGATAAAGTTGACAGTCAGAATCTTTTTCCCAGAGTGGAAGTGCCTAATACTAATGGGCATGCATTTATGGTGAGAGAGGGAAAGCTCAAAGGAGACGTGAGGGGCACAGAGTGGTAGGAGTCTGGAACACATTGTCAGGAGTGTTGATGGAGGCAGATAAGATAGGGGCATTTAAGGAACTTTTAGATAAGCACATGAATATGCAAGTAACAGAAGGATATGGACCAAGGGCAGGCAGATGGGATTAGTTTAATTTGGTGTCATGTTCGGCACAACGTCGTGGGCTGAAGGGCCCATTCCTTTGCTGTACAGTTCTGTGTTCTAATGTCCCTTATGGAAGAAACTGACATTATCTGGTCTAGTCTACATATGACTCTAGACTCATAGCAATATGATTTAACTTTAGGCTGCCATCTGAAATGGCCCAGCAAACCACTCATTAGAGATAGGCTACAAAATGCTGGCTTTCCCATATCCCTTGAAACAATAAAGAAAGCAAAAGCTGTGCATGTACTATGCTGGGCATAGGAGGAAGTAGGAGTGAGGTTCTGGGAAAATATATCATATATCCTGAAACAAAATAGGGAAATATGTTTATTCAATTAATGTATGATTATTATCAAGTTTCATGTTGCTTCATAATCTAGGATGAAGATCCTGAAACCAGCTGGCTACTACTATCTGAGGATGACTTTGTTACCCTTCTGTCACAGTTTCCTTTTGACGAACTGTTTAAGCAATTACTTGGAATAACTGTAAAAGGTAATGCTGGTTAAGTTGAATGGTTTTTTAATTATAAGACCATCAGGCCAGGTAAAGCACAGTAGTGTTCTGCTAATGATTGTTAGGGAAAGAGTAAAAGTCGCAAATGTTAGTATGTAAAAACATTTATAAATCCAAAAAATGTTGTTTGTATTTTCAATGACCATAGGGTAAAGGAGTGAACAGCGAATTTATGCAAAGCTTTGGTCAGAGTACCATGGAAGCTTTTGGCTGCTGCATTGAAGAAAGAACATTAAAGTTTTACAACATGTTCGACATGAATTTACCAAGATGAATCCAGGAGCAAGATTTGTTATGTGACAATGAGGAACGATTTGTGATACGTGATGCATTTTCTCTAGAGCAGAGAAGGCTAATTTATTAGAGTAAAAACTGAAAGAACTGTGGATGCTGTAAATCAGGAACAAAAACAAAGTTGCTGGAAAAGCTCAACAGGTCTGGCAGCATCTGTGAAGGAGAAAACAGTATTTGTTACCTGTTGCCTGCCCCTTTAACGCACCACCCTGTTCCCTGGCCAACATGTCTGTCTCTGGCTTTCTGCAGTGTTCTAGCAAAGCTCAACACAAGCTGGAAGAACAACACCTCATTTTCCGCTTGGGGACCCTGCAACCCTCTGGACTCGATATCGAGTTGAACAATTTTAGGGCCTAAACTCTCCCATGTCCCCAGCCCCCTACCCCACACATCAAGCCTTGTTACCACATAGCCTGCCATTACGCACCACCTGTTAGTCACTAATAGTCCCCATTAACAACTATTCACCCTCCCAGCCTGATCGTTATCAACTCTGTGTCCAACTACTCTTCTCTCTCTTTGGGCTCTATCCTATTGTTTACTCCCTACCCCATCCCCCTCCCCTTTTTCTGCTTATGAACTGATGTTTACCCAGCCACCATCAGTTCTGGGGAAGGATCACCAGACCTGAAACGTTAACTTTGTTTTTCCCTTCACAGATGCTACCAGACCTGCTGAGCTTTTCCAGCTAATTTATAGAGGTTTTTTTAAATGATGGGGTGTGATAATGAATAACAGACGTTATAGATTTAGAATCAGTGCTAAGGATGGTCACCAATTTAAAATAGTCACCAAGAATAACGATTCATTTCTGTATGGCATTATTGGAATGTAGTATGCTTTGACACAGGAGCTGAGGGAGGCATTTCATGCTTTTTGACAAATGTGGATCAGTATTTGTTACCAATGATAGTACAGTGCAGTGTTTCAGTAGTAGACCCCAGGGACAGCTTTCATCAATGGCAGAAGGATTGAATGCTTTTAGCTGGTGGATAGAGTGCCGATCAAGCAGGTTGCTTTGTTCTAGATGGTGTTGAGCTCCAGACAAGTGAAAGTCTTTCATCATATTCTGACTTGTGATTTATAGATGTTGGACAGTATTTGAGAGTCAAGAGCTAAATTATTTGCCATAGAATCAATATTCAAATAGCTGATTACATCAAGTTCTGATTAATGATAACTTCCAGGGTGTCAACTGTGTGGGATTCAGCAATGGTAATGCTGTTAACTATCAAGAAGAGATGGTTAGATTCTCCCTTGTTGGAGATGGTCATTGCTTGGCACATTGCTGAGGTGAATATTATCACTTTTCAGCCCAAGCCTGAAAGTTGTCCCAATCTTGCTGCATATTGCTGTGGAATACTTAAATATCCGAGGAGTCGCAAACAGTACTGAACGTTGTGTAATTGCCAATGAACATGCCCACTTCAGACCATAAGATGAAGGGAAAGACATTGAAGTAGCTGAATAAAGTGGGGCCTAGGGAAGTACCCTAAGGACACTCCTACAACACTGTGCTGGAACTGAGATAATTTGCCTCAGTAATCCTAACCGTCTTGCTTTGTACTAGATATGACTCCAAGTAACGGAGAGTTTTCAGTCTAATAAGAGTTGACTTAGTTTTGCTCAGGCACCGTTCCTTGATGCCACACACTCAACTGCTCTCTTGATGTCAAGGTCAGTCAGTCTCTCTTCACCTCTCATGTT
The DNA here is from genome assembly GCF_021869965.1 of Rhincodon typus. Lineage (NCBI taxonomy): Eukaryota > Metazoa > Chordata > Chondrichthyes > Orectolobiformes > Rhincodontidae > Rhincodon > Rhincodon typus. The sequence goes on from NW_025966683.1 coordinate 7,596, forward strand.
CAGCATTTTTTCCCCATGTTTGGACCAAGGCTGTAATGAGGTCAGGTGGCCTTGGAGAAGCCAATACTGGGTGTCAGTGATCTAGTAAAAACCGAAAGAACTGCGGATGCTGTAAATCAGGAACAAAAACAAAGTCGTTGGAAAAGCTCAGCAGGTCTGGCAGCATCTGTGAAGGAAAAAACAGAGTTAACATTTCGGGGCTGGTGACCCTTCCTCAGAACGTTCTGAGGGAGGGTCACTGGACCCAAAACGTTAACTCTGTTTTTTCCCTTCACAGATGCTGACAGACCTGCTGAGCTTTTCCAGCAACTTTGTTTTTGTTGTCACTGATCTAGTATTGCTCTATGATCCCTTCCATCACTTTTCTGATGATGGAGAATAAACTGATGAAACAATTGTTGGCTGGATTGGATTTGTCCTGCATTTTGCAGGTAGGATATACCTGAGCAGTTTACCACATTGTTGAGTAGTTACCAGTGTTGCAGCAGCTGTGTCGTAACTATTTACAAATAGGAAATGAATCTGCATGAATGTCATGAGAAAACCATATTATTGTGAAGTCTACCAATTTGACATCAAGTATCATGAGATATTAAGACACTTGTAATTTCATTGTGTTCGTTCAGATAAAAGAAAGTAACAATTTGTTTCTGCCACTGTTATATAATAAATGATTTAATCCATCCTGTCTAGTGATTATTCACTTGGGAGGATTTTCTAGCTATCTTGCAGAATAACTATTCCATCCATATCAAGTGAATGTGATTTTTAACATTGATGCTACAAATGTCATTACACTAGTTTTCATGTTGAATAGGTGAATACAATCCAGAAAAAACCACAAGTGATCAGATGATGAAAATCATTGGATTTGCATCCTCATTGGTGGAAGTGCTGGCAGTGGGTTTGGAAACTTTTAACAGAGTACGATACAGGCAATTTGTGAAGAGGATTGGTCAGATGATCAGGTGAGGTAAAGGTAATGTTGGTTAAGCATTGTACAGTTGGCCTCTGGGGTGCATTGATAGAATCAGTGGTGACGCTAAGGAAACCAAAAGCTGAGGGTACAGTTCTGAGTGTACTTTACAGATTATCAAACCACATAGATTGGGGAAGAGTCATGGATTGAAATTATCTGCATAAGCAGGGCATGAACGTATGGCAGAACTCCTAAATTCTTTACATAGGTGAAAATAACATTGGAGGATATGGGACAGATAAAGAGTCATAGACTGTTATTTATTTTAAACAAAACTTAACAGGACCTCTGGTAACTAAGTGACCCATTCCTGATAGCATATACCTAAACTATTAAAAAGAAGTTGAAGACAAGATAGTATAGGTATGATCTGCAATTTTCCGGTATTACTTTGCTGGAGAATTGTAGTACCTCTGTTCAAGAAGACCGAAGAATAATACAAATAACTACAAACCAGTTGTTTAACATCATTTGTAGGCGATCACTTTGATTTCAATATTAATTCACCATGGCACACCATGAAGGGTGTGTCGGAAAAAATATTAGAAGCTTGGACAGCCCCTCAGTTTCCCATATGGCAATCCATTGGATTTTTTTTAACTCAATAGGTTTTCTGGCATCGAAGTCTCTTCACTTTCTTAATATTTCTAAATTGGGCTATATCAGTGCAATTAAACGTCTGGTTTAAATGTATGTGTTGCCATGTGGGTTTGTCCAGGCTCTTGTAGCCTTGCAGCATCAGGTAGCTGGAGGTGATGGGTCAAGAAATGCCTTTTATGTAGCTTCCTATTGGATAGGATGATCAGGGGTACTCGGGAAATTTCTGGCCTCTCCTCTGCCAGTCACGGCTTCTCTCTTCACTCCATTGATTGGTGATCGATCCCTGAAATGCCAGTCCCTTGCCATCAATTATTTCCTTTAAAGTCTAATCTAACTTACATTCCTGACTACTATCCCCTTTCCACCATACTTAGATCACATTTCCTCCCTCCAACAATAGTCTATCAGTTATTTGAAAGTAAATTTAATACTGTTTATGAAATATTGGCAGATAATATTAATGAAAGTAATCTAATGTATGTAACATATTGTAAGTTTTCAGAAGGTACTCTGTACATTGTTTTATGAGGAAAGAGTTCAGGTAAATGGATTGGAGAAGGACCAAAATGGTTTACACCAGCACAAAATGTTAATTTCATGTTCATTGCATGCATAAATGGTTCATATGAATTTAAATTCCAATGTTTGCCAATGATATAGATTTGTTACTGGAACCAAGATGATTGAGGAAATTTTAAAACGTCTTAAATTTTTGAAACCTTTTAAATTTTAAAAACTAGGAAATTTGACATTTTACCCTGGCATCTGTTGGTTGAAACCATAACTATCTGGTATACTGAGGTATTCAATCCTTGCTCACCAAAATCTCCTTTAAATAAGTGTTCAAGAAGGCAATCTGCAAGATTGACCAATTTTGCTGCATGATGAGTGAGTCAGGTGCAAAGAATTGTTAGTGACTCCCTAAAGTGGGAAAAGTTCATCCTGCTTAAATTGTAGCCCTCTCTAAAACCCTATTAAAGCATTTTACTTGTTTCCATAAATTTTTTTCATTCCTCAGATTCTTCTGTTAGTAATCAACATTTTTTAATTTGCTAAAAGTTAATTTCCTACCTTCTATTACATGCAAAGGCCATTTTGAATATTGCCTGTTTGAAAACAAATGTTTTAAACTGAAAATGCATAATAATGAGAAACCTGAAAACCACAAAATACATGAGGAAAAACACAAGGTGAATGAAACAGCAGGTGCCTGAATGTAGAAGAGGCTGAGGACATACAGTATTATGATTTGTTTAGATAATTCATCTGTTCTCAGTTTTAAAACTATTTGTTCTATTTTCAAATGAATTACTAGGAGAACAATTTGTTACATAAGTGACCACTGGGCTCAGTATGTCACTTTTCACAAAGAGCATGAAGCTAAGATATATCACCAGTTTTATTCTCTTGAAAAGCTGCAAATAGAATTTGATGAGCTGGTTCTTCGGGCAGTACTTCACGTGCTGAAAGCCAAAAGGTATGTTGATGTCAACGCATATGTATATACAAATAACAAGGTGTAGAGCTGGATGAACACAGCAGGCCAAG
>NW_025966683.1:11122-34142 GCF_021869965.1 Rhincodon typus
GAGAAACACTACATCGGACAAACAGGAAGGAAACTAACAACAAGAGTACATGAACACCAACTGGCTACAAAAAGACACGACCAATACTCACTCATCTCAATCCACATGGATAAGGAGAAGCACCCATTCGACTGGGACAAAACCAAAATCCTGGGACAAGCTAAGCAGAGACAGGCACAGGAATTCCTAGAAGCCTGGCACTCCACGAAGAAAGCCATTAATAAACACACAGAACTCAACCCCGTATACACTCCACTACAAAGGAAAACCGGAAGTGAGGCAATCCAGCTCAATGGACTCCAGATTTTAAAAACCAGGCGGGAAAGATGGCAACATTCAAGAGAATGACCAGAGAAAGGGTACGGCCAATCAAGGGAATTTGTGCACAGAGCCTAAAGAGATCGGAGAGGTCCTTAATGAATACTTTTCTTCAGTATTCACAACTGAGAGGGACCTAGTTGTAGAGGAGGATGTTGTGAAACAGGCAGGTAGGCAAGAGGAGGTTGATGTTAGTAAAGAAGATGTGCTAGGAATTCTGAGGAAGTTGAAGATAGATAAGTCCCCCGAGCCTGACGGGATTTATCCAAGGATTCTATGGGAAGCGAGGGACGAGATTGCAAGGCCTTTGGCGATGACCTTTTCATCCTCACTGTCCACGGGTATAGTGCCAGAAGATTGGAAAGAGGCAAACGTCATTCCCTTGTTCAAAAAAGGGAACAGGGATTCCCCTGGAAATTACAGACCAGTTAGTCTGACGTCAGTGGTGGGCACATTATTGGAAAGGACTCTGAGAGACAGGATTTATGATCACTTGGAAAGGCACAGTTTGATTCGTGATAGTCAGCATGGATTTGTGAGGGGTAGATCATGCCTCATAAACCTTATTGAATGCTTTGAAGAGGTGACCAAACACGTGGATGAAGGTGGAGCAGTGGATGTGGAATACATGGATTTAAGTAAGGCGTTTGATAAGGTTCCCCATGGTAGGCTCATGCAGAAGGAAAGGAGGCATGGGATAGGGGGAAATGTGGCAGATTGGATTCAGAATTGGCTGATGCTTAGAAGACAAAGGGTGGTAGTGGACGGAAAATATTCAACATGGTGCTCAGTTATGAGTGGTGTACCACAAGGATCTGTTCTGGGTCCTCTTCTATTTGTGATTTTTGTAAATGATTTGGATGAAGGAGTGGAAGGGTGGATTAGCAAGTTCGCGGACAATACGAAGGTGGGTCACGTTGTGGACTGTGCAGAGGGCTGTTCTAGGTTACAAAGAGACATTGATAGAATGTAGAGCTGGGCTGAGAAATGGCAGATGGAGTTTAACCCTGAAAAGTGTGAGGTGATTCATTTTGGAAGGACAAATTTGAAAGCAGAATACAAGGTTAACGGAAAGATTCTTGGCAGTGTGGAGGAGCAGAGGGATCTTGGGGTTCATGTTCACAGTTCCCTGAAAGCTGCCACCCAGGTGGATAGAGTCGTTAAGAAGGCTTATGGTGTGTTAGCTTTCATTAATAGAGGGATTGAGTTCAAGAGCCGTGAAGTTATGCTCCAGCTATACAAAAGCCTGGTTCGGCCACATCTGGAGTATTGTGTCCACTTCTGGTCACCTCATTCCAGGGAAGATGTGGAAGCATTGGAAAAGGTGCAGAGGAGATTTACCAGGATGTTGCCTGGAATGGAGGGAAGGTCTTACGAGGAAAGGTTGAGAGAGCTAGGGCTTTTCTGTTTAGAACAACGAAGGATGAGAGGTGACTTGACAGAGGTGTACAAAATGATCAGAGGTATAGATAGAGTAGACAGCCAGAGACTTTTTCCTACGGTGGAGGTAGCTTTTACGAGGGGACATAGTTTTAAAGTGAAAGGAAGTAGATATCAGGGAGACGTCAGAGGTAGGTTCTTTACTCAGTGGTAGGGGCGTGGAATGCATTGCCGGAGAGGGTAGTGGAGTCGGCCTCATTAAGGGCATTTAAGCGGCTATTAGATAGGCAAATGGATGATAGTATAAAGTAGCGGTGGAGGTTAGATAGACCTTAGGATTAGGGTAAAAGTTCGGCACAACATCGTGGGCCGAAGGGCCTGTACTGTTCTATGTTCTAAAACACACTGACGCTTCATCGGAGGCTGCACTGATGATGTTACCCAGCATGGTAACAAAACGTCTGTGGAACAACGAACCAGCTCAGCGAGCTAACCAACCTGAAGAAGTTTCAATCTCCCTGGAAAGTCTAGGTTTAGACTTTGTTGTGTAGAATTTGCTGGAAAAGTAGCAGCAAGTTAAAAGTGATAGTTATTAGTGTGCCAAAAGAAATGACAATGACGGTGAAATGGCATGAGTAATGAATCACCACACATCGCTGGACCTTGAGACCCAGATAATGTTCTGGGCACCCGGGTTCGAATCCCGCTATGGCAGATGGTGGAATTTGAATTCAATAAATATCTGGAATTAAGAGTCCAGTGATGACCACGAATCCATTGTCATTTGTTGGAAAACCCATCTGGTTCACTAATGTCCTTCAGGGAAGGAAACTGTCATCCTTACCTGGTCTGGCCTACATGTGACTCCAGACCCACAACAATGTGGTTGACTCTTAACTGCCATCAAGGCAATTAGGGATGGGCAATAAATGCTGCCTAGCCAGCAACGCCCTCATCCTGTGAATGAATAAAGAAAAAACATACACGGTTTCATTCTTAGCCTTTTGAAAATGAGCTCTAGCTGTCAGTTTTCCTGTAAATTTCTGTTGGCTTAGCACCATAAATATAAATCAAATTCGCTGATGAAAGTTGGAGCTTCTAGGTCACATCATAAGGACCATTTTAAAGATAAGATTAGTGTTTTTACAATGCTACTTAGAGTACAGTTGAAACTGTAACAAATGCTAGAGAAACTCAGTGTGACCAACAGCTTCAGTGGAGAGAAAAACAGTTAATTAGATTCCGGTATGACACCTTTTGTTCAGTTGAAACTGTGTACTCTCATTCCAGCAGGTGATTATTTGTTTTGAGAGATTCTTTATTTTTAATTTCTCTGTTTTGTTCCTTTCCTTTTTCATTCTGTCTTTGTCTCTTATTCCAGTCTTTCTTTCCTTCCTTGTTTTCCCTACAATATCTAATTTGGCATTCTAATTTATGCCAGTTCTTTCTCCATTCACTGCTACTTCACCCTTAAATTTCACTGGTTAAAAATGTAAGGTTGTAGATTTATTTAGGATTTTAAGAACTCCATAAAGCATTTTATAATACTTTCAGTATATTTTCTGAAGAATGTTCAATATTTGTAGGTAACACAGCCACTAATTTGCTTGTAGAAAAGTACCATGAGCAGCAATATAATAATGACCAGTTCATCTGATTTTAGCAATGTAGTTTGAAGGAAAAATATTGTCCTCCAAGATATCAGGGACTCTGTACCTCTTCAGAATCTTTTGCATCAGCCTGTGAGAAAGAAGGAAAGATTTGCGTTAATTATCTTTTTGTAACTTGAGAAAATCCCAAAGCACTTAACAGCTAACTAAGTACTTTTGAAGTACAATTATTTTTGTAATGAAGGAAACACTGCAGTTGCTTTGTGCCCAGCAAGCTCCTGTAAACAGCAATGTGATAATGAACTGGATAACCAGTTTTGATGATGATTACAGTCCAATGAGCCTGGGTTCTGGAGATAATAAATCTGTTTTTGTTTGATCAAGGGATGTGGGCATCATTTATTGCCAATCCTTAATAGTCCTTGAGCAGTGATTGTGAGCTGTCTTCTTGAATTTCTGCAATCCATGGTGTGGGCAGTGGTAGGAATCGGTTGTACACCTGTGTGCAAGGGACTGTATTCCAGGATTTTGACTCTGATACTGAATTTACAGTAGTTCCGCTTCGGACCAACCTGAAACGTCAGCTTTCCTGTTCCTCTCATGCTGCCTGGCCTGCTGTGTTCCTCCAGCTCCACACTTGGTTAGATCTATGTGTTGTATATATATCCAAACTGTGCCTGCCGTGATTGGATTGTAGTGTGACAGTCACTCCAAAGGGTGAATAACTTAAGGAATAGAATAATTAATATGAAAATGGGAATATCATGTAAATAAGATCAGGTCAAGCAGCATCAGTGGAGAAAGAAACAAAGTTCATGTTTCAGATCAATAACCTTTGTCAGTATTAGAAGTTAAGAGATATATAACCATTTTTAAGTTTGCCACTGAAGCTCTGAAATTCAAAGTGGTAGGGCTATCAATTGATGAAGCATCACAGTTTCCATGCAGTAATCATGTTCATTCATAATGCAGAGATAGTAGGAACTGCCGATGCTGGAGAATCTGAGATAACATGGTGTAGAGCTGGATGAACACAGCAGGCCAGAAAGAAGTGTCTCAACCCGAAACGTCAGTTTTCCTGCTCCTCTGATGCTGCTTGGCCTGCTGTGTTCATCCAGCTCTACACTGTGTTATCCCTCATTCATAATGCAGTCAGAATTGTGGTTCCAATGAATATATATACTTAGTTTTTTGAATTCTTTATGGGACAGGAGTGTTTCTTTTCCTATTCATTTGTGGGTTATGGGAGTCGCTGCCTGGCCAGCATTTCTTGCCCATCCCCAGTTGCCCTTGAGAAGTTGGTGGTGAGCTGCCTTCTTGAACTGCTGTGGGTTGACCCACAATGTTATTAGGGAGGGAATTCCAGGATTTTGACCCAGTGACAGTGAAGGAACGGCGATATATTTCCAAGTCAGGATGGTGGGGAACTTGGAGTGGTGGTGTTCCCATATGTCTGATGCCCTTGTCCTTCTAGATGGAAGTGGTCGTGGATTTGGAAGCTGCTGTCTGAGGATCTTTGGTGAATTTCTACAATGCACCTTGTAGATAGTACACACTGCTGCTGCTGAGCATTGGTGGTTGAGGGAGTGAATGCTTGTGGATGTAGTGCCAATCAAGCGGGCTGCTTTGTCCTGGATGGTGTCAAGCTTCTTGAGTGTTGTTGGGGCTGCACTCATCCAGGCAACTGGGGAGTATTCCATCACACTCCTGACTTGTGCCTTGTAGATGGTGGGCAGGCTTTGAGGAGTCAGGAAGTGAGTTACTCGCTGCAGTATTCCTAGCTTCTGACCTGCTCTCGTTGCCACTGTGTTAATGTGGTGAGTCCTGTTGAGTTTCTGGTCAATGATAACCCCCCCCCAGGATGTTGATAGTGGGGGGTATTCAGTGATGTTAACTCCATTGAATGTCAAGGGATGGTGGTTAGATCGTCTCTTATTGGTGATGGTCATAGCCTGGCATTTGTGTGGCGCGAATGTCACTTGCCACTTGTCAGCCCAAGCCTGGATATTGTCCAAATCTTGTTGCATTTGAACATGGGCTGCTTCAGTATCTGAGGAGTCACGAATGGTGCCGAACATTGTGCAATTATCAGCAAACATCCCCATTTCTAACCCTATGATGGAGGGAAGGTCACTGATGAAGCAGCTGAAAATGGTTTGGCCAAGTACACTACCCTGAGGAACTACTGCAGAGATGTCCTGGAGTTGAGATGATTGACCTCCAACAACCATGACCATCTTCCTATGTGTCAGGTATGACTCCAACCACCATAGAGTTTGCCCCCTGATACCCATTGATTCCAGTTTTGCAACAGTTCCTTGATGCCACACTCAGTCAAATGCAGCCTTGTTGTCAAGGGCTGTCACTCTCCCCTCACCTCTGGAATTCAGCTCTTTTGTCCATGTTTGAACCAAGGCTGTAATGAGGTCAGGAGCTGAGTAGCCCTGGTGGAACCCAGGGATTTGTCCTGCTTTTTGTGTATAGGACACGTTTGGGCAATTTTCCATATTGTCAGTTAGATGCCAGTGTTGTAACTGTACTGAAACAGCTTGACTAGGGGAGCGGCAAGTTCTAGAGCAGAAGTCTTCAGTACTATTGCCAGAATGTTGTCAGGGCTTGTAGCCTTTGCAGTATCCAGTGTCTCCAATCATTCCATGATATCCCGTGGAGTGAATTGAATTGGCTGCAGACTGGTGTCTGTAATTCTGAGGAGCACTAGAGGCCAAGATGAATCATCCACTCGGCACTTCTGATTGAAGGTTGCTATGAATGCTGGGAAGGCCAGCATTTATTGCCTGTTCCTTAATTATCCTTGACAAAGTGATGGTGAGCTGCTTTCTTGAACTGCTACAGTCCCATTTTGTGCAGGTACACAAACAGCGCTGTTAGGAAGGGGGTCCCAAGGATCCTGACCCAGGAACAATGGGGCGGCGGGGGGGGAAAGCAATATTTTTGTAAGTCTTGATGGTATATGGCTTGGAGAGAAACCTCCAGGCAGTGTGTTTTCATTTGTCTCTCCGTTATCATTCAAGGATAATGGTCACGTGTATGAACGACGTTATCAAGCTTGATGAGTTGCTGAAGTGCATCTTGTGTATTATTGCCACTGTCCATCACTGGTGAATGTTTAATGTGAATGGAATGGCAATCAATAGGCTGCCTTGTTTGGCTTATGTCAAATTCTTGACTGTTGGCATGGTAATGCCATTGAATGTCTCTCTTGTTGGAAATGTCCATTGCCCTCCACTTGTGTGACATGAATGTTGCTTGTCATTTATCAGGTTAAGCCTGAATGTTATCCATATCTTGCTGCATATGGGCACAGACTTGTGTAGTGAATGCTACTGAACGTTATGTGGTCATCTGCAAATATCGAACTTTTGACCTTATGGTGGAGGGCAGATCATTAATAAAGTAGCTGAAGATCATTGGGCCTGAAGACCTGAGGAACTCCTGCACTGATAGCTTTGGGGCTGAGGATATTGGTCTCTGACAACCGCAGTTACCTTCCATTGTGCTAGGTATGACTCCAACCATGGATTGAACACAATTTGTCTAAGGCTCCTTGATGCCCATGCTTAGTCAAAACCTGCTTTGATGTCAACAGCAGTCACTGTCAGACCAGTTCTCCATGCCACCTATGATGGGCTCATCATACCTACCACCTATTAACTGATTGGCAGGTGGGAGGAGGATAAACTAAATCTTTTTTTCAGCAAAAAAAATTACCCAGAAGAACTGGGGACACTGAAAAAGAAACAGAAACAGAAATTGCTGGAAAAACTCAGCAGGTCTGGCAACGTCTGTGAAGAGAAATCAGAGTTAATGTTTCAGGTCCAGTGACCCTTCTTCGGATCTCTGATTTCTCTCCACAAATGCTGCCAGACCTGCTGAGTTTTTCCAGCAATTTCTGTTTTCATTTCTCTTTCTCAGCAAGTCGACTGTAAAATAATAAGCCTCACTTTAGAGGTCTGGAATTAAGACAACTTTCTGTGACAGACTTTATAATCCAGTAATTAAGCTTATTATATGGCAGGATGCTCTTGATGATTGATGAACCAACCTGTCACACTGAAGCTCGAAGGGATGCATTTACTGTGAGGCTTAAATTCTTCTCATTTGTCTTCAGACAGACCAGAAGGCCATGCCCTAAGGGCAGAATGAGCTTTGCGGTACTTGTAGCATATCAATGCTCTGATAGTAAACTGCTTGGTTTTGGTCGTTACCCATCTACATGCTTGGGATCTCTACAAATGAACTCAATCATCCCATACCTCTCTAGATCACTTCAAACTGGACAATGGAGTTGAGAAGAGTGAAGGGTGGTTGTACAGTGAAGGTTGTGCACTTTATATTGGGAAAATTAAGTCTTAATCGGTGTGGATTTTTCAAAATCTTAAACTTGATTTATTATATATGTTACACATCCGGCTGACCTAAACAAAAATGAATGATTACGTTCATAATAGATTTCAATTACTTTTTCAAAAAACACCTAATTGTTTTTTACTTTAATAACAGGTTGGGAATTTGGTTTTTCATGTCTGAGATGCCATTTGAAACCTTATCAACTCAGATGATATGGAAACTCTTCTACATTCTGCACTGTGCAGAAAGTGAAAATATTGCGCGGTTGTGTGCTACTCTACGTACTGATGAATGCAAAAGCAAACTTAAAGGTATGAAGGTATTTTTCACCTATAGTTATGTGTACACAATGTTGATATGTGAAAATTGGATTAAAATTAATGTGGATAAAAGTGATTAGGATAAACATCTTCTCCTCTGTGAAGTAGTATTGATACTTCCAATTTAGCCTGTCTATATTTGAATTCTTTACCTTGTTCTGAACTCCCTTGCATCAATTAATATCTGTTAATAAAAATGCTGTTTTCAGAAACCAGAGGTATACATTTCCCTGTGTGCACAATGAATTATATACATCATTTCATATGTTTTAAATGAACAGCTAAATAACAATTCAGGTGATATGAATTACTGAAGAATGTAAGCATTCATGAACTGAAATGAAGGGTAACAGAGCTAGAAAGCAAACGTAGTGTTGGCATAACTTAGTGACATAGAAACAGGAGTTGTTCATTCAGTCCATTCAAGCCGAATGCACCATTCAGTATGATCACAGCTGACTAAACATTTCAATGCCTTTTATCCACACTATCCGAATAATCCATTAAGCCATTCATAAGCAAGAATGTATCAACCTCAAAGACTGAGCTTCCACAGCCCTCTGGGGTAGAGAATTACAGACTCATCACCTTCTGCGTAAGTAAAACTATTGCTTCTTACCTTGGTTCTGGATGGCATTTGCCCTTATATTTAAATTGTGCCCCCTGGTTTTAGACTTCCCAACCAGGAGAAACATCTTGCCTACATTTACCCTATCTTTTTAAGTATCTTCAATTAGATCACTTCTCATTCTTTGGAATTCAAGAGTATACAGGCCCTTTTTATCCAAACTGTCTTTGTAGGCCAGTCGCAACATCTTGGAAACAAATCTAGTGAACCTTCATTTCACTCCCTCTATGGCAATAATATATTTGCTGAGATAAGGAAATCAAAAACTGCACATGGACTCCAAGTACAGTCTAACCTAACTTCAATAAATTGAAGCAATTTCACTATTTCTGAGTTCAAATTCTTTTGCTATAAAGGCTAATATTCCATTTGACTTCCTAAAAGCTTGGGAGTGGGAAGGGAGCTCAGAAATAAATAGAGAGAGGAGGGGTCGGGCTGGAGAACGTAGGTGGAATGCTGATAGATAGGTGCAGGTAGGCTGATGGGGATTGGTCAGTGAGATGGGAGGAGCAGATAGGTGGGAGAGAAGATGGACAGATTGTGTCAGGTCAAGGAGGCAGGGACAAGAGGGGGAGGGTTGGTCATGGGATAAGGCCGGGGATGGGGAGATTTTGAAACAAATAAAATCCACATTTAGGCCATTGGTCCCGTTTGCCTATGTTTGGCCCATATCGCTCTAACCCATTCCTATCCACGTACCTGTCAAAATGACTTTTAAATGTTGTAATTGTACCAGCCTCTACCACTTCCTCTGACAGCTTGTGCATAGATGCACTGCCGTCTGTGTGAAAAATTTGCCCCTCCCGGTCCATTTTAAATCTTTTCCCGTCATAACTTAAACTTATGCTCTCTAGCTTTGGTCTTGCCTGCCCTTGGGAAAAGACCTTGACTCATCTATGCCCCTCATGATTTTGTAAACCTCCATAAGGTCACCCCTCAGCCCTCTATATTCCAGGGAAAATAGACCCAGCCTATCAAACCTCCTTATAACTGAAACTTTCCCGTCTCTGTAACATCCCTGTAAATCTTTTCTGCATTCTTTCCTGTTTAGTAACGTCCTTCCTATAGCAGGGTGACCAGAATTGTATGCAGCACTCCAATTATGGCCATACCAATGTCATTGAATCCCCTTCATAAACTTGTCAGAAACATTTCAAAAACACCAACACGCTTGTCAAACATCATTGCAAATCCATGCTGACTATACCCAAGCCGATCATTTTCTACTGAGTCCATATATCATATCAATCAACTATATAGTCTAGCATTTCCCCTTTACTGCTGTAAGGCTGTTGTGTCTGTGGTTCCCAGATTTTGCAAGCTTCCAATCTTTAGCAATCATTCCAGAATCTGTGGAAGTTTGGAAGATGAATGCTAATACATCAACTATCTCTGTAGTTTTCTCCTTCAATACTCTGGGAAGTAGTACTGGGAACTTATTAGCTTTCAGCTCCATTAATTTCTCCAGTATAACCTTATTAACTAATACTAATAGCTTTCCACTGCTCATTCTCCCTCGTCTGAGATCATGCCTGTAATAGCTTTTACTGTCCATTTTTATGCTTTTTGTTAGATTGCATTCATATTCTTTTCTCCCGTAACTTGCCAGTTTTTTATTCCTCCTCTGCTGCATTCTACAGACTTGCCAATCCTCAGATTTATCATTGTTTGTGGCCATTTTATAAACCTATTCTTATGCATTCCTTAATTTCCTATGTCAGCCATGGTTTCTGACTTTTTAGAGTTTTTGCACCTTGAAGGAATGTACACTTGCTGTGAACAATACAATAGCTCTTCAAAGACTATCCATTGCCTATGTAAAATGATGCCTTTTAATGTATGTTCTCCTGCTGCATTTAAGGCATACTCAATGCTCAGCTTTGTTTCTCCTGTCTTTTAGTCTTCCTCACAGCTTTTCTACTTCCTTTTTTAATTCATTCGTGGGATGTAGATGTCGCTGGCTGGTCAGCATTTATTGCCCATCCTTTGTTGCTCTTGAGAAGGTGGTGATGAGCTGCCTTCTTGAACTGCTGCAGAACAAATGCTATAGATTGACCCACAATGCCTGTAGGAAGTTAATTAGAGTTTTGACCCAGTGACAGAGAAGGAATGGAAATATATTTCCAAGTCAGGATGGTAAATGGCTTGGAGGGGAACTTTCAAGTGTGGTGTTCCCATGTTTCTGCTGCCCTTGTCCTTTTAGATAGAAGTGGTCATGGGTTTGTAAGGATTATCTTGAAAGTACATCTTGTCAATAGTACACATTGCTGCTGCTGAATGTCAGTGGTGGAGGGAGTGGATACTTGTGGATGTGTTTCCAATCAAGCAGACTGCTTTGTCCCTGGATGCTGTTAAGCTTCTTGTGTTGTTGTTGAAGCTGCACCTATCCAGGCAAGTTGAGAGCATTCCATCAGACTCCTGACGAGTGTCTTATAGATGATGGACGGGGCTCTGGGGAGTCAGGAGGTGATTACTCGCCGCAGTATTCCTAGCTTCTGACCTGCTGTTGTAGTCAGTGTTTTTATGTGGTGAGCTTCTGGTCAGTGGTAACCCCCCAGGATGTTGATAGCGAGTATTCGCTGATGGTATCACCATTGAATGTCAAAAGGCAGTGTTTAAATCTTAGACTACTGCTCTTGAGCTGCCGCTTTTAATTTCCTGCCTAACTCCTTCTCTTCCACTTTCAAAACCTCATGTACTTGCCACCTCTGCCATTGGCGCCAAAGCAGCCCATGACTACTGGCTGACTCCCCTCACTTAGAAAGTTGCCCTGCATGCTCTGGTATTATTGCCCTTCAGATCTCATCTCCTCCCTGGCCAATACAGTTAAGTTGCCTTTGATGCAATGGACTTGTGCCTGCCTGCATTCCCTTGAGGAACCATCCCTTTACTCGTTTCCAAATAGTGTACCATTTGGCAAGCACCATAGACTCAGGAAACGTTGCACTATCCGCCTTGATTTCTGCTAATCGCCCATTCCATCTATGACCATACATTTCTAATCTGTATTATGACCACCTCCTATATGTGCCAGTCACACATCCACAGAGATTCCGCTGCAGCTCAAGTTCCAAAACACAGCTCAAGCTTGTGTAGATGTGACTCTTTCTTAGATGTGTTTGTCCGAGACCCATGGTACGCCCATGTCTTAATGCATACTACAAGATGTACACTTTAGTTGTTCCACTGATTTCCCAACCCATAACTCTGAAGGTTATTTGTCACCTTTAGAATAAACATAAACTTACTGTAAAGACTTACTAATAACTTATTTTCCTTCTATTTTACATTTTTATTTTGATTTGATTTAGTTTACCTCCCTATTGCTGATGTTCTTTTCTGAAATACAAGAAACTTCCTCCTTATAAATAGTTTTTTTAGTTTTCAGTTATTTAGATTCACTTTCGAATGGAAGCTTCTCAACAACTGATAAACATACAGATTTACTATAAGACCATAAGAGCAGAAATTAGGCCATTCAGCCCATCAAGTCTGCTGTGCCATTCAATCATGGCTGATAAGTTTTTCAACCCCATTCTCCCATTTTCTCTTTGTAACCCTTGATCCCCTTGACAATCAAGAATCTATCTATCTGCATCTTAAATATACTTTAAGTATACTTTAATGGCATCATCTTGGACATTTTTCACGCTTGGCCCCTCTCAGCACTGCTGTGTTCAGAATGAAGCCACTGTCTGCAATCCACGCTCTTTTTCAATCACTGCCTCCCCTCCTTTCTGTGTTCAAAAGGAAATTGCACCCTGCACTCTGCATTCTTTTTAAATTGCTGCCTCCAATTGTGGCACTGAATTCAGAAGGAAGCCACTCCCTGCTCTCCAGACTTCTTAAATTTGCCACCTTCTGTCTCAGTGCTGTGTTCAGAAGGAGGTCATTCCCCTAACTCCAAACTCTTTAAACTTGCTGCCTCCTTCTCAGCACTGCTCAACTTCCAAGCCACTGCCTTACTTGAATTGGCTTGCATGTGACTTGATTCCCAGACTCTTAGTGCCCACAGATGATGTCAATTGACAAAATCACTGAAAAACAAAATAAAAATGTAAGATAGGATCATGAATATATTAATATGAGCCTTTCATATGAGCATACCCACAAAAGAAATAAAAACAAAAAACATCTCAACTCTTCAAAAGAAACTTGTTATTTGTAATTTTTGTTTCAAGAAAATGGTGTAGATATAATTTTCATTTAAATTTCTAAGCAGTTCATTTATAGGAGAAATGTGTTTTAAAAAATGGAATCTGTGCCCCAAGCCACTGCATTTTCACCAGTTAAAACATTTCACTGTGAAAAATCTTTTTTAAAGTGCGTTGCTTCCAGTTTATTTGACAGTACATATTAATAACCCTGCTTTGGAACCTATTAAATTATTTATCTCTATTTTAATGCAGACCCTGAACATAAACAAATGTTTGAACAATGTCTGTCCAACATTACCAACTCTGAAGGAATATGCCTTCTCACCACATTTGCACATATGACTCAACCAAAGCAAGGAAATGTGGATCGAGAGTTTGTCAAGACAGTTGCTTTAGAAATATATGAGGTACGCACATAATTTCAAAATTGAAATTCTCTTAGATTAGTGGTATTCATGTTGAGTTGTAAGAGACAACGACTAAAGCTTATGTAAAACGTCAGCACCGTAGTATGAAATATAGCTTTAATAAACATTAAAATGTCATGATTAATATTTTTCAATGCTGCTGGCTGCAAGTCATTAATGATTTCTTTTCATAATGTTTAGCTTTATAAACTTTAGTTGGTGTATATCTATCTGTACTGTATGCGAGTACATGGAATGCTTGAGTGCGCTTCTCGTTATCAATTAGCTTTACTGAAGATGAACAGTTAGATTCAGAGGGCAGAATTTTTCATGCAGCTTTTAGGACTGCAGTGCTGGTTAAATTGGCATCAGAAGCTCTCACTCTGTGGAAAACAATCATCTGGCAGTGATTTCCCCCAAGTTGGCCAATTAGTGGTCAGAGAGTGTGCTCTCGTCCAAACAAGGATGAAGAGTGGCCTCTCGAGCGTCTAGATGGAGGGGTTCTCTCCAATTTTTAAACTCTTAATAAAAATAAACTCAATATCTGGGCCACCATTTAAGGATCCACCCCAGAAAACGGCATGCAGTTGCATTTGAAGCCAGGTAGGGGGGATAGACCTCAACCCTGTTGGGTGTGCTGGCCTGCCGTCCCAAAGTCACTTTGAGGCAACTGCCTTATGCCTGACGCCTCTGAGAGTCCCCTTTTGCCAATAATACTTAAATTAGCTCTCAGTGCTTGACTTGGCTGTCTGCCATTTGTGAGACCCAACTGCTGTCTGTCCTGCCTCCGGGAAAATGGCCCAAAGGCAAACTAGTGTCAGAAAACCATCATCTTAGTAGCATACATCTTTATGCTCACCTTCTTCCTGGCATGTCAGCATTGAGCACTAAAATTCCTGCCCAAAATGTTTAATGGACCCTGGACATTAGTGAACCAGAGGGGTTTTTCCTGACAATCGGCATGAGCATTGTTGATTGCCTGTTGACAGTCGACAATAACAGCGTTCTTATTTGAAGCAAACAAAAACACTCCATTCTTTAAAATCTACTTATTCGTTTGATATCATGGACATCATTAGACTCCTAATTCCAGATAATAATTGAATCCAAATTCCACCGTCTGCGATGGCAGGATTTGAACCCAGGTCCCCAGAACATTACCAGAGTTTCTGGATTAGTTGTCTGTGGATAATACCACTAAGTCATCACCTCCCCATTCAAATTGAGCCTTTGTGACCTAAACTGGGGTAAGGGGATCATAGTTTCCCAGATGTTTTGTGAAAGGTTGATTTTCTCGCATACTTTTGAGAAGGAGTCAATAATGACTTAGAGCTCTGTTTCTGAGTGAGCATTCACGAGCATCATCTGCAGGCTGATGCTCAATGGTTGAGGTTAGAGTGATTCTAGATTTCTGGATTAAGGCAGCATAGCTTGAGCAATTTTCCATCTATTCTGGTAGTTACTTCCATGCCTGAGAGTAATTTTCTGGAGGCGAGGGGCAATGATGCAGCAAGAAAGATGAAGGAAAGGGTAGGTGTGATGATACTGCTATGTTTGACCCCAGCCTTCACTGAGACAGGGTCTGTGCTGGTTCTTTTGGAGTCACACAGCTTAAATGTTATCACGGAAGAGGTAGAAGATGGTGAAAATTTCTGAAGGTAGACAATTTCAGTGAGGATACTTGATAAGCCATATGTAGAGTTGAATTAAGTATATATTCCAGAGGCTTATCATTCACAGGGACATGGTGTGAAAAATTGTAACTAGAGCAGGTAAAGATCCAGGAACATGTTCTTTATTGATTAACTGGATGTACATATAGGAGAGAGCATTTTATTGTATTCTTTCTTGAAGTTATAATGCCTGCTCAAACTCTCTTCAGAAAATTGTAAATACTGCAATGAAGAAACAGTATTACCACCACCTTGGAGTTGCCAACGAAGATGATGCAATATCACGATACATATCCTTGTAATATATAAAATATGCTGTGTTTTTATCTCTCATAGGTAGCTTTTGTAAGTCTTTGCACAAGAGAAGCCTTTTCCAAGGTTGGCCGCGATCTTTTGGCCACAATTTTGACTGCTAATCCTGATATAATCTCTATACTTCTGGATCGAGTCCGAGAAACTATTGAAACAGTTGGCATGGTATGTTCTGTTTTAACTTGGAATGAACTGCCAAAGTTTTGATCTTGAGGTTGGTTGGCTCGCCGAGCTGGTTTGTTGTTCCGCAGACATTTCGTTACCATGCTTGGTAACGTCCTCAGTGCAGCCTCTGATGAAGCGTCGGTAGGTTTTCCTGCCTGATTTTTAAACTCTGGGGTCCGTTGCGATGGATTGCCTCACTTCCGGGTTTCCTCCGTAGTGGAATGTATATGGGGCTGAGTTCAATGTGTTTATTAATAGCATGCTTCGTGGAGTGCCATGCTTCCAGGAATTCTCGTGCTTGTCTCTGCCTAGCCTGTCCCAGGATCTTGGTGTTGTCCCAGTCGAAGTCCCTCTGGTTTGAGATGAGTGAGTATTGGTCGTGTCTTTTTGTAGCCAGTTGGTGTTCATGTACTCTTGTTGTTAGTTTCCTTCCTGTTTGTCCGATGTAGTGTTTCTCGCAATCTCTGCAGGGGATCTTGTAGATGACATTGGTCCTGTCCATGGCGGGGAGTGGGTCTTTAGTTCAGGTGAGCACTTGTCGTAGGGTTGATGTGGGCTTGTGTGCCACTTTGATGCCCAGCGGTCGTAGAAGTCTTGTGGTGAGTTCTGACGTGTTCCTGATGTAGGGTAATGTGATGAGTGTGTCAGGGCGTGTAGAATCTTTCTGATGCTGTTCCTGTAGGCATCTCCTGACACAGTTCTTTGGATATCCATTATCCTTGAACACTTGGAAGAGGTATTCCTCGTCCTCTTGGCGTGTTGTTGCCCTTTTAAATAGTGTTTGCACGCAGCTTCGTTTGTGTGTGCTGGGATGGTTACTATTGAATTCAATACCTGGTCTGTGTGTGTGGCTTTTCGGTGTACTTTCGTTTGCAGTTCCCCATTTGTCTTGCGCTCTACCATGACGTCTAGGAATGGAAGTTGTTTGTTCTTCTCCTCCTGTCTGGTGAATTTTATTCTGGCGAGGGTGTTGTTTATGAGTTTGTGTGTCTCTTCTAATTTGGTCCGTTTAATGATGACAACGGTGTCATCTACATAGTGAGAAACACTACATCGGACAAACAGGAAGGAAACTAACAACAAGAGTACATGAACACCAACTGGCTACAAAAAGACACGACCAATACTCACTCATCTCAATCCACATGGACAAGCAGAACCACGACTTCGACTGGGACAACACCAAGACCCTGGGACAGGCTAGGCAGAGACAAGCACAAGAATTCCTGGAAGCATGGCACTACACGAAACATGCTATTAATAAACACATTGAACTCGACCCCATATACATTCCACTACGGAGGAAACCCGGAAGTGAGGCAATCCCTCTCAATGGACCCCAGAGTTTAAAAACCGGGCGGGAAAACACACCGATGCTTCATCAGAGGCTGCACTGAGGATGTTACCCTGCATGGTAACGAAATGTCTGCGGAACAACAAACCAGCTCAGCGAGCCAACCAACCTCAACACCCACAACCCGAGCTACAGATCTATTCCAAAAACCTGAGAAAATTTTGATCATTAATCAACTGGTTAATTTTGAATAAATTTAATTTTCTTAGGTATGTCACATTAATAGTGTGAGCTACTAGCATCTGGTTAAGTACAACTTTTATTTATTATGAGAAGGAAACATTACCTTTTCAGTTGCAGCAATTAGTATATAGATAGTTTATAGAACCCATAGTAAAATGTTCCAAGACACTTCTCTGGAACTTTATCAAACAAAATTTGACATTGAACTACATGAGATGTTAGATTAAATAGCCAAAATCTTGGTCAAAGAAGTTAAAAGGATCATTAAAAAGTAAGAGTGAAAGCTAGAAAGACAAAGAAATTAGGGGGGAATTCGAGAACTTAGGACTTCTGTGGCTGAAGGCACACGTAAAGTACAAAAGTACTTGAAATCAGGAATATCCAAGAGGCCAGAATTAAAGGAGCAAGATGATGTTGGACATTAGAAATACAGTGGATGAGGTTTTGAGGGATTTGAAAACAAGGATTATAGTTGTAAAATTGAAGCATTAGTGAACAAAGAGCCATTGTAGGTCATTGAGTGTGGAAGAGCTGAGTGAATACAACTTTGTAGTGAGTCAGAACGTAAGCAGTTTCAGAAGGTTATAGTGGGTGGAAGATGGAAAACCAGCCAAACTAATGCAAAGCGGTCAAGTCTGTGGGTAACAAAAGCATGAATGTGGGTTTCAGCTGCAGATGAGCAAAGACAGTAAACTTTGTTTTAATCAACCCATTTAAGCATGTTATTACACACCTCTGGAGCACGTGGGACTTGAATCTGGGTCTCCTGGTCCAGAGAGCCTCCAGTGAAGCATTGATGCTCTGTCTGGCTTGTTATTTATATGCCTCGGTTTGCTGGGGTGGTTGGCGACACTTCTGGTTATGTTTTTCAGTGGTTTGTATATTGGGTCCAGTTCAATGTGTTTGTTAATGAAGTTCTGTTTGGAATGCCAGGCCTCTGGGAATTCCTTGGCATGTCTCTTTTTGGCCTGTGCTATTATGGATGTGTTGTCCCAGTCAAATTTGTGTCCTTTGTCTGTGTGTATTGAGACCAGTGAGAATTAGTCGTGTCTCTTAGTGGCTAGTTGGTGTTCATGTATCCTTATTGTCAGTTTTCTTCCAGTTTGGCCTATGTAATGTTTCTCACAGACCTTGCATGGTATTTTGTATATTATGCTAGTTTTATTAGTTGTGGATATGAGATCCTTTACGTTCATCAGTAGTTGTCGCAGGGTGGTTGTTGGTTTGTGGGCTACCCTAATACCTAGGGGCCTAGGGGTCCAAGTAGTCTTGTGGTCATCTCTGATATGTCTCTGATGTACTTAAGGGTGACTAATGTGTCTGGCCATTTTATGTCTTCTTGTGGTCTGTCACGGAGGTAACAGCGGATTGTGCTTTTTGGGTATCCATTCCTTTTAAAAACTCCGTGTGGGTGCTCCTGTTTTGCTTTGCGCAACCCGGAATACCCACAACTGAAAATTTTAGCAAAGTGACCAAACATACCAGCTCAGCAGCAAGTCTACAATCTCAATTACAATAGCAATTTGATGGTTAAGAAGTGAAACAATCAAAATGGGACTGTGAATGTAGAAGAAGTATAATAGAGTAGACTTTATGATTTGCGCATCATTAGTAGCTTTGTGCAATCTGAGCACAAATTAGAAATTATAGACAATGCAGCAGATGTGAATTCAAAAAATCTTCAACCTAAGGTATATCTTAGAGACAATACTGAAAACTTTTTTCTCTTTTCGAGGAAAGAAACTCAAGAAAAATTTTTGTTGTAGGTTTCTCTGTACCTATTTAAAGAACTTCCCCTGCACCTATGGAAAATCACATCAACTGAAGTTGATATAATTCATGACTGGCTTCTGAACTACAGTTTATCCACTGTGCAGAATAAGTTGGCTTGCATCATACTTGAAGGACTGAATTGGGGTGTTGATGAACAGGTACGTTATTGAAATTGCAAAAGGGCAGTAGTAACATTTTGCTAACCATTTACCAAAATTTTATCATTGGTTCTTAATGCTGAGAAACTTGAATTGTGCTTTTTCTAACATAATGTTATATTATTTAGTGCATGTTATGCAGCCAGAGCCATGGTAGACATTGTTTTAACTGTACTATAACTCTTAATACCTGAAACATTGACTGTTATAATGAATCACAGTCTGGTGTCATGGTGCTCAACTATTATTTAGTTTGGAAGTTTTCATATTAGACTGTACTTTGCCGATTAGAAGTGTAACGTGGATACATCTTTACATGTACAGCTGAGTTTGCATTTAAAGCACGTGCTTTTCTACGTTACAAAAATGTTTGCACTTCAACTACTTAATTGGCTATGAAGTGCTTCCAGACATCGAGTAGAAATGAAAAACAAATGCAATTGGTATTGGTTAAAATGTTACTTAATGTATATTGGTAAGTCAGATGATGCAGTTGTATTAAGTTCTTGTATCTTGGGATGAATTTTCATTTGCTAAAATGGAGGAATGAAGAGTCATGTGACCTGTCTTCTGTTTTGCATTCTGCCAGTTCTTATTTGTTTAAAGATTAAAGGTGAGCAAAGTGCTTGTCGATGATTGAAGAGCAGTTGTGCTAATTATATGTAAACTGCTAGACTATAGTTAGGACAGGAGGTGTTGAGAACGTCAGGTTTTATAAACAGTTATGTTTTAAGGTCTTTAATTGCAAGAATTGAGTGTATAGGAGATAGCTATTTGACATTTCTATCTGAATATAAGGCCAATAAAGTTCATGTTGCCATCGATGTGAGCATTAATAGGGCTAAAGCCAAAAGCAAGCCAATGTAGCATCTGGTTACAACTTCTCAAGCCTAAGGGAGCCTGTATGAATCTGAGAGAAGCGGACAGAGACACACAGAATGTGGATGAGAGCTCACGCTCAGATTGAAGACAGAGTTCATGAGGATTTAAAGGGATCTGGTAAAATGACCTAACTTGAATCAGAGTGAAGAAATCTCTAATGGTACCCTCATAATAAAAGTCAGTTCTGAGATTAGAAGTTACACAGTTGGGAACAGGAAAAAGGAAACAACCCATCAGGAGCAGAGAATAGCTTTAGATTGGTACTGGGTGAATAAACTGCCCATTTTAAGAGATAGTAACATATAGCTTTGACATAAGATTGTCAGTTATGTTTAAAGTCGCATAATTTGCCTCAAAATAATGGCCCAGATCTTCCAGTCTCCAGATAGTCATAAAATGTGCAGCAGGACTGGGCAGAAGTCCTGGAGGGGAACTTGTAAGTGCTGGTGCCCTGATTGATCTGCTGCCCTTATCCTTCTAGATGGTAGAGGTTCTGGATTTGAAAGGTGCTGTTGAAGGAGTCATAGAGTCGTAGAAGTCTACAGCATGGAAGCAGGCCCTTTGGCCCAACTTGCCCATGCTGCCCAGTTTTTGCAATTAAACTAGTCCCATTTGTCTGCATTTGGTTCATATCCCTCCGTACTTCCTTTCCATGTACTTGTTCAAATGCCTCTTAAATGATGAAATTGTACTTGCTTCCATCACTACTTTTGGCAGCCTGTTCCAGACATTCATCACCCACTGCATGAAAAATATTACTCCTCTGGACCCTTTTGTATCTTTCCCCTCTCACCTCAAACTCATGCCATCTAGTTTTAGATTCCCCTGCCATGAGGAAAAGTTGTTGGCTATCTATTTATCTGTCCACCTCATGATTTTATAAACCTCTAGAAGGTCACCCCTCAGTCTCCTAAGCTCCAAGGAGAAAAGTCCCAGCCTACCCAACCTCCTTGTAACTCATCTGTCCAGCCCAGGTAGCATGCTCGTAAATCTTTTCTGCACGCTTTCTAGTTCTAGTTTAATAATATCGTTTCTACAGTAGAGTGACCAGAACTGCACACAGTCCTCCAAACGTGGCCTCACCAACACCCTGTATAGATGCAACAAGACTTACCAAACTTCTATAAGAAGGGTAATCCCTGAAATGTTGACTGCTCCTTTCCTCCAGATGCTGCCTGGCATGCTGTGTTCTTCCAGCCTCCTGTTTGTCTACCTTGGGTTCCAGCATCTGCAGTTTTTTTTTGTTTCTATACTCAATGCCCTGACCAATGAAAGCAAGCATGTTGAAAGCCGCCTTCACCACCCTGTCTACCTGTGAATCCACTTGCAAGGAGCTGTGAACCTGTACCCCTAGATCTCTTCTATAACACTCCCCGGGGCCCTACCATTGACTCTGTAAGGCCTGTCCTGGTTTGCCTTACCAAAATGCAACACTTTGCATTTATCTAAATTAAACTCCCATCTACCATTCCTCAGCCCGCTGGCCTACTTAATCAATATCTCGCTGCATTCTCAGATAATCATCACTGTCCACGATACCACCAACCTTGGTGTCATCCACAAACTTGCTAACCACACCCCCTAAATTCTCCCCCAAACACGCTGCAGTTTCTTAGGAGCAGAGAGGCTGACGTTTCGGGCCTAGACCCTTTTCTGATGAAGGGTCTAGGCCCGAAACATCAGCCTCTCTGCTCCTATGATGCTGCTTGGCCTGCTGTGTTCATCCAGCCCTGCACCTTGTTGTCTCGGATTCTCCAGCATCTGCAGTTCCTACTAACGCTGAAGTTTCTTTCTATTTAGATAATAAATTGCCTTTTTATTCCTGTAACCAGAATAGATATCCTCACACTTAGCCACTTCAAACTTTGCCAAATTTTGGCCCATTCCCTAAACCTTTCTCTGTCCATTTGTAAATTTCTTATTTCTTCATTGTAATTTACTTTCCCACTTATTTTAGTGTCATCTGCAAATTTGGCTGTAATACTTTCTATCCCTGCAACAAAATCATTAATATAGATTGTAAGTTTTTGGAGCTCAAGGACAGAACCTTGTGGCATGCCACTAGGTACATCTTGCCACCCAGAAAAAGACCCATTTATCTCGCTCTCTGCTTTCCATTGGGTTAACTAACCCTCTATCCAAGTTAATAAATTGCTTCCAACTCCATGTGAATCTTACCTTGTGTATTAGCATTCTTTGTGGCACCTTATCAAATGCCTACATCTACAGGATCTCCATTATCCACGTTGCTAGAGTTCTTTGAAGATATAACAAGCAATTTAGTCATTTTGATTTATCCTTCATAAGACGATGCTGATTCTGATGGATTGTATTTTGACTTTCCAAATGTCCTGTTATTACTTCCTCTTTAATGAATTCTAGCAATTTACAATGACACATGTTAGGAAACTGCAGAGCAGTTAGTTTACTTTCTGCCTCCCTCGCTGTCTGAATAAGTGTGTTATATTAGTATTTTTCTAATTCACTGGAGCCTTTCCTGCAATTTGGAATATTTTAAGTAATGGATCCACTCTCTCTGCTGCCACTTCCTTCAAAACCCAAGGGTGTAGGCAGTCTGGCCCTGGGTGGCATGCTCAGGATTGACACTACATCCAGTAAAAAGGAATTATAGGGGACTTTTCTAGGCATGGAAAGTATATCAATTCAAAGTATACTCCAAAATTAGGACACAATTACAATGATAATGAAAAGTAAATTTATTAGAGCATTAAAGAAACATTTTACCTTAAAATCAAAAAAGCTGTGCAGGAATAAGGTATTCTGTCACAAAATAATATCTCTGAAGTACTACTTTGTTTTATTTTATAGCAATCAACCCTTGCTGTTGATGCTTCCCTTCACACAGAAGTAGCATTGATGGTTCTGGAAGTGTATCAGAAGTACCTCACTGATAAACCTTACAGTGGATTCATATCTGAAAGTTTAAAACAGGTACCATATGCAAGAATCCCACTAGTTGACCAATGTTAAGAAATATTATATGTAAAATATTTATGTTTTATATTTTTGCCTGTTTTTAATGTAAAAATTATCGAATAAAATTCCTAAATATGAGGTAGTTCCATAAGAGATGACAATGTATATGCTGACTGTAAAGCCTGTCAAATGTGAGAAATGCAGTTTTATTAATTCTGTATGTTATTTCAAAATAAGCGTATGGATGTCACCATTAAAGAATGCAACAGCATTGGGTGCTTTGTGAACCAAGTGCTAAGTAGGGAATTTGATGGAAGTAGAATGGCTGAGGAAGGGAAACGAGGTGCTGCTTTTTGTGTTAGTTATCGTTCAAGCTAGGACACTAACTTGTTATT
>NW_025966684.1:0-34141 GCF_021869965.1 Rhincodon typus
ATGTTTTTACAATCTCTATGGTGCACGAGTTTGTAAAATATGCCTCGAAAGGGTTGAGATCCCTAACAAAATGAGGCTATCGAAAGGGCCAATGAAATGACTGAAAGCTGCATAGTTACTTCAGTGTGCAACTTACTGTATAGGAACCATCTGAGAATTTCTGAAGAATAATGACGAGGTTCCTCCCTGTGTCAATCTATTTTTCTTATTTAAGCCCTACTTTTGTACAGGCTGGTATATTAAACCTATCTACTAACTTAGTGAGATTTTTCACGAACTTGAGATAAATTTGAAATTCGCAAAAGATGGTGAATCGTTCTACGGGCAGGTTTAAGCCTATTTGCTTTTTCGAACCATGTCAAGTATTGAAGCTTCTAATTCACCCTGTTTAGGGAGAGTACAGGATTTCTCTCATTACTCAGCACGGGGTTCCAGAAGAACGATTGTCCTGTCACCGGAAGCTTCAATAGGCTGTCTGGATAACTGCCGGATTGAGTCGATTATTTTAGGGTGTGGAAGCAGTTTTTCGGTTCTGCCACATTCTTTTCCCCCTCCAAAAGTAACCCGCCTCTTGCGACCCGATAAAGCCTTGCTCGGCCACTTTTTTGTTTGAGTTGGCTTGCTAACCTCCCACAGTTTAAAAACACTTTTTTTTTTTGTCGTTTTGATCGTTAGTTTAATATCCCCAGTTTCAAGTCAACCACGTGCTAATAAAATTAGAATCTATAGATGTACGTTTGATATGAAATTCAATGCTGATGTGCCAAGAGGATATAAGATTCTTTCACTACCCTTTGAAAATCTAACAATTGTAAAACGCAAGACAAATTGCAAAAAGCAGGAAAGGTTTGTATGGAGTGTTACTACTTGTAAGATTCAATAATATTTGATCTGTGTAAAGCACAAGTTGGAATCTTTCTTTGTCCAAACTAATCTTTTAAGATGGACGATATCTAGGAACTTATTGGTAATAAACGCACGGTCTTTTAAAAAGCGTCTAACAAAGGATTCGAAGTCTAGCTGCAATTTTCAGTGGTAATCCTTTTTTTTTTAAAAAAAGGAAGTTTCAATTCTGATTAAAACCTCGGTCTTAAATAAGAAGAAATAATTGCCATTCGTTATTAGATTATGTGGTCTTTATTAATCGATGGCAGGCCAGTAATACGTCTTCTCTCTGTCCCTAACTCCTCCTCCTCGCCAGCTTTGACGCGAGTATTATCTTCATCCACCCAACCCCCATGGTTAGAATTCTTGGTCAAGTCTCTCCACCGCCCTCTCCCCATTTTCACTCTCGTTCAAGTCCACCTTTTTTTAAACGATCTTTTCTTCTTGCAAACAAAGAATATTTCACTTGTGATAACTAAAGGATGTTAACCGCTGTCGCTTTCTCAAATGTATCCAAAAGGATATTTGCATTTGAACGTAATATCGAATAAAGAATTTATGTAAAAATAAGATTCGGAAATGTATGAACTGCAGTATCTGCATTGTCCGTTGCTTGCCTTGTGTTACTATTTTGTTTCCTTTCAGATTAGAGGTATCTTCAGTAGTTTGCTATACTGATTTATTTTTTAAATTGCTGCGATATATTTCAAAGTTTAATATAGAGGTGCGAAAAGCTGGTTAACCATTTCTAGGATGTAATTTTTAAAAGGTTTGAGATTATATAAACTGTGTCCTTAAATTGTAATGTACATTTTAATGAGTGCCACTTGGCTGAGTTGATTATACATTTTTAGTTCAGATGGGTTTGAGGGCGACAGGCTAATAATTTTGTATAATGTTTGTTGCTTTAGCAAAAGCCTTGCCTGTGTGATATTAAACCACGATCTGACTGCTCGCCTAAAAGTAATGTTCCACTGCTCAACTTAGAGCAAGACGTTCTCCCAGAGTCCTAACCAACATTTCTTAACCTGTTTGGCCAACAGGTACTTCATTGTATTGTTAGTTCATGCATGATAGGATCCAAATTAATTCTAATTCATTTGTGTGGCATTATTAGAAAAAGTTGGGATTCAGGCCCATCCCAGCTGTCCTGAAAAGATGGTGTTGGGCTTCCTTAACACTGCTTTCCCTGCAAACTGGGCTCATTCAGAGGTGGGCAGGCTGGCTCAGTATGGGAAATTTCCAACATTCAACAGTGTAACTGAACCAATTCAACTTCATACTACTTTTTAAACTTTAGATAAAAGTCCATCTACAGCTTTGTTTCTAGTCTTCAAATTACAAACTTAGTATCAGAACCACTACCACATGCCCTCTCTGCATAATAGTGACTGCACTAAAGTGTTCTAAAGCATTCTAAAGTTTGCAATCTAAATATCAATTTTACTTTGGTTATTTTGCAGCTTTTCTTTGAGAAGGAACTTAACTACAGTGTCATCTGAAAGGAATTAAAATGCTAACTTCAAAGGGATTGGCTTTCTGTTGCAGGATAGATATTCTGAATACTTACACACTCCTTATTAGTTACTTATTCAGTCATAGGTAGTGAGTTTCATGCAATGGCTTCCTTTCCCACCTACATGCAGTTACCTCAAGTCTTCCATAGATCTCTGTTTAGCTTTGACCTTGCTTATCTATATCTAGATCCTTGGTTATATCTGCTGAGGCTATGCCAAATTGCAGTTTTATAGTTGCCATTGCTTTCACTTCTTCTAAGATGTCCACTACCGTGGCTTGTCTAAAGTTTTGTTAAATAAGCAATGGAAAATTCAAAACTTGCCAATGGCCAAACATATTATGTTGGAAGGCAAAAATAAAGTCTTGAGTGCCTAAGCTTCAGATCTTGGCCACCAATGTAACGTGAGGGAATATTACATTACTCCAAAGAAGGCTTGTTCTTCAGGAAACGTCTGCTTGTTCAACTGGTTATTAGAAATGACATAACATTACTCAACAAAGATCAAACGGTTAAGACCATAAAACACAGGAGCAGAAACAGGCCATTCATTTTGTGATCAAGGTTGATCTGATAATCCTAAACTCCACTCTCCTATCTCTTCCCCATAAATAACCCTTGATTCCTTTACTGGTTAAACATGTCTGTCTCAGCCTTAATTATACTTATCGACCCAGCTTCTACAGCTCTGTGCGGTTAAGAATTCCACAGATCCCTTATCCTCAGAAGAAATTTCTCCATCTGTGCCTTAAATGTGCATCTGAGAGTATGCCATTCTAGTCTTGGAGTTGGCCACGCTGGGGAAACGACCTCTCTGCATCCACCTTGTCAAATCCTCTAAGATTCTTGTATGTTCAATAAGGTGCCATCCATTCTTTTACATTCCAATGAGTACAGACTCAATGTTGTCACGTAAGACAGTGCCTCCATACCTGACATCAACCTAGTATACTCTCTGGACTGCCACTAGTGCCTCTATTCTTTTCCTTTATATAAGGGACACAAACTAGTCATGTTATTCCAGCTATAGTCTGACAAGCACCTTTGTATAGTTTTTAGCAAAACCTCCCCACTTTTATATTCTATTCCTTTGGCCTTTATTTCAATGTTCAATTACCCTGAACTTGAATGCTAGCTTTCTGTCCTCCATGCATAAGGACATCCAAATCCCCCCTGTTCTGTAACTTTCTTCAGCCGTTCTCCAATTACATGATTTCCAGCTTGCCCCATCCTCCTGCCAAAGTGCATAACCCCTCATTTTTCCACATTACATCCCATCTTCAAGTTTCTATTCACTTGCTTAACCTGCTGTATATCCTGCTGCACACCACCATCCTTAGGGCTTGTTTTCCCACCTATTTTTGTTTCATCGACAAAGGCGGCTATCGTCCATTTGTTTTCCTCATCTAAGTCATTAATATATATTGTCAATAATTGTGGCTCCAGCATGGATCCTGTGGCACTCCACTAGTTACATATTATCCAGAAAATGTTCTTCACCCTCCCCATCCTGTCTGTCTTCTATTAGTTAGCTAATCATCTATCCATACTAACATACTGCCTCCAACACCATGAGCTTTCATTAATTGGCCTACTGTGTAGTATCTTTTCAAATGCCTTCTGAAAATCCAAACAAATTCACTGCTTCCCTTTTACTTATCTTGCTTGCTACCTCCTCAAAGAATCAAATTTTTCAGGCATGATTTGCCTTTCATGAATCCATGCTGACTCTGCTTGATCCTATTATGCAAATCTAAATTCTCTGCAATTTCATCATTTATAATAGACTTTTTCCCAATAACAGACATTAAGGTAACTGACCCATCATTGTCCTTTTCTTTGTCTCCTTCCCTTTTTAACTTGACACTTGTCCAATCCCCTGGGATTTTTCCAAAAACTAAAAATTCTTGAAAGATTACTACCATTATCTTGATATTGTAGCTAGCATTCTTCTTTCAGCCAAAATACCAGCAAAATTAAAATAAAAGCTATTGCCCCAAAACAATACTGGTACTTTTTGAAATGTAGTAATTTTTTATAAAGAAAATGTTACAAGCATTTGAAATACTGCATCTTTTCCAAGTAAGTCACTGTGCAAAAGCAAAAGCTTGTAGCACAAGAGCTTAAACGTGTTATGACCGAGCAAGGACGGAGTAAACTGGTTTCTTTTCCTTTCACCGTTGGACTGCCAGCAGGTTTTTTCGAGTTTTCAAAGGAATCCTGGATTGATAATTCAGTATGTACTTGACTGCAGGTTATAAGAATTAAAATAGACAGCTATTCTCGAGTTAAACATAAGGGATTGGTTGAAAGTCTTACTGCTGTTGGGATGTACTCAGTTGTTCTCCGAGGAACAGGGCTCAGAACTTGGAAGGAATATTGTAGGGGCAGAGCAAGGTGACCATCCTGGTGCAGTTAGTATTAATCTCTGCAAGTTCAAGTCCAACACTGACATATGCAAGCAGCTGGGTCATGCTGCCTCAGTCTAACTTGGTCAACAGCAGTTCAAAGAAATCAAGTATGAGTTCCAGAGCAAGGCTGGTTAACCCCTGTCTGGGTTTTCATCATTTTAGAAATGGTGGCTAATTTTTCATTTCCCTGCCATTTGACACCTGAATGATCCACCCTCCATCTCGATGACACAGAAAGAAGCCACTCGCCTCCAGGCATGTTATTTTCTCTTTTGGATTCTCTGTGGTCTTTCCATCTCACTGGGTTGTATGTGGCTTCACAGATGCAATTGAGTTTTGGCCTTCTTAAAAGTTTAGCCAATTTTTATTTTCCAGTTTGTTTTAAAATGTCTAATGTATGAAGCCAGTTGCTTAAATTACAAGTTGCTGTTTTATATAGCACATCTTCATGACACCTGTTATCAATTTAAGCTGTGACTTCAGCTGTCAAAGCCTTAACCTTTGGAATTCCTTTCCAAATGCTTGTTGCCTCTCCTTTTGTTTTTCTCCTTTAAGATGTACCTTTAAACCTTTTGAGGTTTTTGGTTAATATCTCCTCTTAACATCCCCTTTATCTTGGTGTCAGATTTTGGCTGATTATGCCACTGTGAAGTTCCTCGATGTTTTACTGTGATGAAAACTACATGTAGAGGAATACTGGAATCTAGAGATTTGAAGGTGCAAATCTTTGCAGGAAGCAAGAAAAGTTGATATAGCATTTAAAACATTATACGCAATCAATGAATTTATGAAAATGCATAGAATACAAAAACGAGAAAGTCATTCTAATCTTTTGCAAAGCGTTGATTTGGACCCAGCTGGAGTATTTTGTCTGGGAGCCGCACGTTAAGAATAATGCTAAAAATTCCAAAATGGTGGCAGGGCAGCAGCTTTCAGACTTCTGTTCAGCCGCTGCTTTCTTTTGTCCATTTCTCTTTTATTCTCTTTTCTTTCTACCTTTCTTTGTCTACAGTTCTCTCACTTACTTTTTGCCCTTGAGGAGCTTAACAATGGCAGTACCGATAGCAGCTGTGTTCCCTGCTGCGAGAGATGGCGACTTTGACATTGCTGGGTCTGGCGTAGGACTTGAGGCGACGGTGGCGAGAGTCGTCTGGACATTTTTTTTCCTTTTATTTCTCTTTTACTTTCAGCTCTTGTTTTTAATCCTAACTGTTGTATTCTAAGATGGCGCTGGAGAGTGGTGACTCTGTACACTTTTCACTGTACTCTTGCACTCGGGTGCACGTAACAATAAAATCTAATAATCTAATTTAATCTAATCAGAAGGGAATTAGCAGAATTATACCAGGGCTGAGGTTCTCTAGTTACATAGAGAAACTACAGAAACTAGGATTGTAGTCCTTTCAGCAAAGAAGTTTAAGTGGGGATTTAATAGAAATGTTCAGCATTGAAACCCCTCATAGGAGAATATATAGGGAGAATTTTTTTCCAGTGCTATGATCACTTGGAATAAAGTGACATAGCTGTAAGACAATTGTCAATATATCCATGGAGGAATTGAGATTGTCTTCTCTGAATAAAGTGGGTTGTTATAATTTAGAATGTGCTGCCTGAAAAGGTGATGGAAAAATAATTAATAACTTTTCAGAATGGAATGAACATGTACTTAAGAAGACTCTTTTGCACAGGTAATGGGGCGGGGGGGGAAAGCAGGGTGAAACTTTAAAGAGCTCACAAAGAAACAAATGGCCAAATGGCCTTATTCTCTGCGATGCCCAGTCTATGATATGAACGTTGTCATTGTTCTCATTTCAGTTGTTATTCTTTAAATTCACGACCCTTGCTTAATTGTACCACCAGGTTAGCGGCTATGATTTCTCAGAATAGAATAAGGTTTCAAAAAAAAGGACATTTAGTATGACTTGTATTATTGGTATTGACTAATTTCTGAAGAAAAATTGCAAGGTATCATCAAAAGCAATTCAGAAATAGTACTGGCGTCCTTGCTCCTAGGCCTTTATGTATAAGGTAAACTGAATTCAGGTTCCTGAAGGAGAAATGTTAGCATTTGAAAAAATGCAGCTGAATTACATTGTAATTATATTGTTGAGGTCATGCTTATAGATTCAACTGTTAATTAAATTAAACCTTTTAACATCACAAGCTGTTTGATTTTTTTAAAATTCCAAAAAACTTAATAACCATATTCACGTTTTCCTTGCAATATTCTTCAAAATGCCACATTACCTCAAGGTATTCACTCTTGCAGATTAGCTTTTATACTTCAGAAGTGAATGTTATTCTTAGTTTGAGCTTGAATTCTGAAAGGAGTGTGAAAAGTGAAGCTATTTCTGTCATGAACTCTATCTATTTCACAAAATACGTAATTCCCAAGCATTTCAGATTTCTTTCCCCTTATGTACATTTTGCTTTTTACCAGCTTTCTTTGTTACCATCATTTAGTAAATAGCTGATTTATTATGTTATATTAATTCTAGTCATTCTTGTATTAATTAAGAATTTGTAATCATATAGGAAATTCTTTCTTCAGTTATGTGTGGTATGTTGTTAATGCTCGACATCAAACAGGAATTTAAAATATTTGAACTAAATGTGAATGTAAAACTACATTTTTTTTTTAGTTTGAGGTTATAGGTTGCTTAATTCAAAGGTATGTTGCTTAATGTGCCGAAGCTACTCAGGCTGCTGATGACAATTTCCAATTATCATTGGGAAACAAAAGATTTGGGCTGGACCTACTTCTATGTTGAAGCTTAATGCTTCAAGTTTCTCCATAGCTTTATTGTTACATGTACTCAATGAAGATAAGTTATGCTTGTGAGGGGAAGAGGGAAATTTACAATTTCATTTATTGGCTATGTTGCTAAGTGTGTAAGGTATATCTGTTCCAGATCTGTTCAACCAGTCTTCAGCAATTGTCAGCTCTTAAGTGGAATAGATGACAAGAACACTTGGATCCTATGAAGGCTTTTCATTGTCCACTGGGGAACAGGCAATGTTGGATTTATCAAGTCTGCCTCATTGCACAACACTAAATCCAGTATTGGAGTTAGTAGGAACTGCCAATGCTGGAGAATCTGAGATAACAAGGTGTGGAACTGGATGAACACAGCAGGCCAGGCTGCATCAGAGGAGCGGGAAAGCTGACGTTTCGGGTCTGGACCTTTCTGAAGAAGGGTAGTTGTAGGGGATTCTGTAATCAGGGGAATAGATAGTATCCTTTGTAAGCAGGATCGAGAGTCCTGCATGGTATGTTTTGCCTGCCCGGTGCCAGGGTAAGGGATATCTCTGACCGCTTGAAAGGATATTGGAGAGGGAGGGGGAAGATCCAGTTGTTTTGGTCCATGTTGGAACAAACAACATAGGCAAGACTAGGAAAGAGCACCTGTTCAGAGATTAGCAGGAGCTAGGAATGAAAGTAAGGGTTTCCTCAAGGATTATAATCTCCGGATTACTGCCTGAGCCATGTGCAAATTGGCTTAGGGACATGGGAATAAGGGAAGTAAACACGTGGCTAAAGGAGTGGTGTGGGAAAGAGGGGTTCCTTTTCATGGGGCCCTGGCATCGGTATTGGAATAGGAGAGATGTGTACCACTGGGATGGTCTCCACCTGAACCAAGCTGGGACCAATGTTCTAGTGAAAAGGGTAAATAGACCAGTCAACAGGACTTTAAACTAGAAAGTTTGAGGGTTGCAGGAAAGGTTAAAACTTCCCCCGGTGGTGAACAAAGCAGCAGGCTAACATCTGTAGGGGAAGATTTTACTGTGTGGAAAAATATAAAAAAAATGATGTGAAAGAAGAACTCAGGAGAGGTTATTAAAGTCTCCGGCATAGACACAAATCGGACAGGGTGTTTGGAAAGGGTTAGGAATCAAACTTCAAGCACACTGGATAAACGAGTGACAAAGCAAAGAGGGACGGTTAATACAGGGCTGAAGGTGTTATAATCTGAATGCACGCAGTATAAGAAAGAAGGCAAATCAGCTTGTGGCACGGATCGAAATTGGCAGATATGACGTGGTGGGCATCATGGAGACATGGCTGCAAGGGGATCAGGATTGGGAGCTGAATATCCAAGGATATACATCTTATCGAAAAGATAGGCAGGTGGGCACAGGGGATATGGTTGCCTTATTAGTAAGAAATGAAATTAATAGTAAGAAATGAAGTAGGGTCAGATGGTGTAGAATCTGTGTGGGTAGAGTTGAGGAACTGCAGAGGTTAAAGAAAACCATAGTTGTTATTAAGTACAGGCCTCCAAACAGTAGCCAGGAGCTGGGGCGCAAGATACAGTGGAAAATAGCTTTGGTTTGTAAGAAAGGCAAAGTTACGGTGATCATGGGAGGTTTCAATATGAAGGTGGAGTGGGAAAATCAGGTTGGTAGTGGATTGCAAGAAAAGGAATTTGAGGAATGTCTACGAGATGGCTTTTTGGAGCAGCTTGTGGTGGAGCCCACTAGGGAACAGGCAATACTGGATTTAGTGTTGTGCAATGAAGCAGACTTGATAAGGGAGCTTAAGGTGAAGGAAGCCTTAGGAGGCAGTGATCACAATATGATTGAATTTACTCTGCAATTTGAGAGGGAGAAAATAGAATCAGAGGTAATGGTATTACAGCTGAATAAAGGCAACAAGAGAGGCATGAGGGTGGAGCTGGGCAGAATTTACTGGGAGAGGAGCTGAGCAGGAAAGACAGTGGAACAGCAATGGCAGGAGTTTCTAGGAGTAATTCTAGGAGCAAAAATTCATCCCTAGGAAAGAGAAGCATGGTACAGGAAGGATGACGCAACCATGGCTGACTAGGGAAGTCAGGGATAGCATAAAAGCAAAAGAGAAAGCATATAATGTGACAAAGGGCAGTGGAAAACCATAGGATTGGGAAGCTTACAAAGTCCAACAGAGGGCAACTAAAAAAGAAATAAGGAGGGAGAAGATTAACTATGAGAGTAATCTAGCCAGTAATATAAAGGAGGACTGTAAGAGTTTCTTTGGATATTTAAAGGGGTAAAGAGAGGCAAAAGTGGACATTGAACTGCTGGAAAATGACGCTAGAGAGATAGTAGTGGGGAACAAGTAAATGGCTGAGGAACTGAATAATTACTTTGTGTCAGTCTTCACAGTGGAAGACACGAGTAATATCCCAAAAATTTGAGAGAGTCGGGGCAAAGCTGAGTACGGTGGCCATTGCTAAGGAGAAGGTGCTAGAAAAACTGAATGGCCTGAAGGTGGATAAGTAACCAGGACCAGATGGACTACACCCCAGAGTTCTTAAGGAGATAGCTGAAGAGATAGTGGAGGCGTTAGCGGTGATCTTTCAGGAATCGCTAGAGTCAGGGAGGGTCCCAGAGGACTGGAAAATTGCTAAATTGACACCCCTGTTTAAAAAGGGAGTAAGGCAAAAGATGGAAAATTACAGGCTGATTAGCCTAACCTTGGTCGTGTGTAAAATTATAGAGTCCATTGTGAAGGATGAGATTTCTGAATACTTGGAAGTGCATGGTAAAATAGGGCAAAGTCAGCATGGTTTCATCAAACGGAGGTCATTCCTGACAAATCTATTAGAATTCTTTGAGGAAGTAACAAGCAGGTTAGACCAAGGAAAGCCAATGGATGTTATCTACTTGGACTTACAGAAGGCCTTTGACAAGGTGCTGTATGGAGGCTGCTGAGTAAGATAAGGGCCCATGGTGTTAGAGGCAAGGTGCTAGCATGGATAGAAGATTGGCTGTCTGGCAGAAAACAGAGAGTGGGGTTAAAAGGGTCTTTCTGAGCATGGCATACCACAAGTGGAATTCCACAAGGGTCAGTGTTAGGACCACAACTTTTTACTTCATACGTTAATGATCTGGATGAAGGAACTGAGGGCATTCTGGCTAAGTTTGCAGACGATACAAAGATAGGTAGAGGACTAGGTAGTATCAAGGATGCTGGGAGGCTGCAGAAGGATTTGGACAGGTTAGGAGAGTGGGCAAAGGATTGGCACATGGAATACAGCGTGGGAAAGTGTGAGGTCATGCACTTTGGTAAGAAGAATAGAAGCATGGACTATTTTCTAAATGGGGAGAAAATTCAGAAGTCTGAAGTGCAAAGAGACTTGGGAGTTCTAGTCCAGGATTCTCTCAAAGTAAACTTGCACATTGAGTCAGTAGTTAGGAAGGCAAATGCAACTTTGGCATTTATTTTGAGAGGACTTGAATATAAAAGCAGGGATGTACTTCTGAGGCTCTATAAGGCTCTAGTCAGACAACATTTGGAGTATTGTGTGCAGTTTTGGACCCCATATCTCTGGAAAGAGGTATGGAGCCCAAAACCATGGAGCAGGTTCAGAGGAGGTTCACAAGAATGGTCCCAGGGATGAAAAGCTTAACATATGAGGAACGTTTGAGGACTCTGGGTCTATACTCGATGGAGTTTAGAAGGATGAGGGAGGATCTAATTGAAACTTACAGAGTACTGAATGGCCTGGACAGAGTGGATGTTGGGAAGATGTTTCCATTGGTAGGAGAGACTAGGACCCGAGGGCACAGCCCAAAGTAAAGGGAAGACCTTTTAGAAGGGAGATAGGAGAGACTTCTTCAGCCAGAGAGTGGTGAATCTATGGAATTCATTGCCACAGAAGGCTGTGGAGGCCAGGTCATTGAGTATATTTAAGACTGAGATAGATAGGTTCTTGATTGTCAAGGGGATCAAGGGTTACGGGGAGAAAGCAGGAGAAACTTATGAGCCATGGTTGAATGGTGGAGAAGACTCGATGGGCTGAATGGTCTAATTTGTATGTAAAACTTTTGGAACCCACATGTCTCCTTTTATCTGGTGTGGATGACTCCAAAGTGGTTGCTCAAAACTCAGAGTTCTGAAGTTGGAAGAATTTTATTTCCAACGTGGGTACAAAATCTATGGAAATTAGTACAAAACTCTTGGGTAGAAGATGGTGCTGTGTGTCAAATTACAGCCTCCAAATATCGCTTGTATATTTTGTGAAACATGGGCCTGATTGCCATTCTAATCTTGGTTGGCATGAAAACTCAAGTGTGATAATGCCTGAGATATTATACACTATGGTCAGATTCCTGAGATAACAATAAATAAAGAAATCAATAAAATTTCATGTGAGATTACGTGAACAACAGATGAGGAAGTATCTTGTGGATTGAAATTTTTGTCCATCTGTTGTTAATGAAGATAAATTCTCCCTCAAAACCCAAGTTAATCTGAGTGGACAGCTCAGTGAAATTTCTGGGTTAAGTTGTCCACTCAACTGTTACAGCAAGAAACATTTATGAAATAACTTGGTGTTTTTTTTTATTTTTGTGATTGTACATTCTGTCATAATCCCCATCGAGATTGTTAACATTTAAAGAGAAATTTAAACAGTGATTAACTAAAATAAATTAAATTACAAGATTTCACCAATTTAAACAAACTTTACTGTATACTTAAAGAACTTAAAAGCAAGCACCACTAATTGAAAACTATAGTTTATAAAGATCAATGATATAAATCTAGTTGTAACTTTCAAGGCCCTCGAGTTTCCTTATCTTGAAGGTTCATGTTATTTTCCTCAGACCAATCCACATTTATAACACAGCCCTCTGAAATGAACATTCATTTCTCCTCAGTGTACTGAGTATTCTTGGAAATTTCAGGGTGATTCTTCCATTAGCTTCTGGTTAAGTGATTCTCTAATATTTCATAAATGTTGATGACTCAGCTCAGATTTAACCTTCACTGAATCCTCCAAACTAACCGCTTGTTTTTATTCTGTGGACCACAGATTTCTTCCTCATATTCCGAGCAAGGCAAACCTTCCAATTTCTTTTTCCTCACGAATTATTAAGTGAACTGCATCCTACATAAGACCAAATCTTGCCTTTTGTGAAGAAAATTCCAGACAAATTAAACAAAGTAACCTTCTAACACCTACAGCCCATCTCCATTACAATGTGATATACTTGGGATGTACCAATCCAAAATGTAAATTAACTTGCTTTTACCTTCAAAGTAAAACCCTTTGCTTCTGTGATCCATATGAATAATCTATGCCATAGAGACATACAGCATGGAAACAGACCCTTCAGTCCAACTCATCCATGCCAACCAGCCATCCTAATTGATCTAGTTCTGTTTGCCAGCATTTGACCGAAATCCCTCTAAACCCTTCCTACTCATACCTATTCAGATGCCTTTTAAATGTTGTAATTGTATCAGCCTCCATCACTTCCTCTGGCAGCTCATTCCATACATAGACCACCCTCTGCGTGAAAAAGTTGCCCCTTAGATCCCTTTTAAATCTTTCCCCTCTCATCTTAAACCTATGCCATCTAGTTTGTGACTCCTCCACCCTGGGGAAAATACCTTGTCTATTTGTCTTATCTATGCCCCTCATGATTTTATAAACCTCTGTAACGTCACCTCTCGGCCACTCACAATCCAGGGAAAAGAGCCCTTGTCTATAAAGTCTGTCCATTTATGTTAAACCCTCCAACCCTGGCAACGTCCTTGTAAATCTTTTCTGAATCCTTTCAAGTTTCACAACATCCTTCCTATAGCTGGGAGATCAGAATTGCACACAGTATTCCATTCATGGCTTAATCAAAGTCCTGTACAGCCTCAACATGACCTCCCCACTCCTTTACTCAATGCACTGACCAATAAAGGTAAGCATATCAAATACCTTCTTCAATATCCTATATACCTGTGACTCCACTTTCAAGGGACTATGAACTTGCACTCCAAGCTCTCTTTGTTCAACAACACCCAGGACCTCATGATTAGGAACCTATATTGGAGTTTTACAACCCTCAATTCAGAATTGCTAGCTTTTGGATTTGTCATCTAGGAACAATGTAAATGAAGTTTTTTCATCGAATCAAGGATTCTGACTCTAATACAGGCCCAGAGACATTCTCAAATGTGTTTCGGTTGCATTCACTTTGGAGTTACTTTAGGCTGTTACTCAGGTTTTCTGTTGATCTTATAGTTGACAGATTAATTTACAATCTAATAGTTATATTTCTAAAACTAAAAGTTATACCACTAAAATATGTGAATTATGGAATTGGATGTATGTAATAATGCAAAATGATTAATGATTAGAAATACACAGTAATTGTGTGAACTTTTAGGATAAATGAACAAGTTGTTCCTGAGCTGGTGTTTTATATTTTCTAAATACTTAAATGAAACTACATTTTTGAGAAGGATATAATGGACAGCCAGTCTGATATTGTTTTATTTACAACAAGAGTTAAAATTATCTCCAACTGATATTGGAATGGAAAATGTTTTACATGTCTGGGAAGCACAGTAGCTCGATTACAGTCTTTTAAAATGCACTGAATAATGATTAAACAAGAAGAATGTTAAAGTACATGGAGAGATATCAGGAAAATGTGTTTTCAATATGGGTGCTCAGAAGAGGTTTAAATTGACCTCAGACAGTACTGAGCTAAAATGTATATGGTTCTGTACTTTTAATTACTGCATTTTTATAAATACATCAAGCTGCTCACATACAATAGATTATTTTGAAATTTAGTACATTCTATATCATCAAATATGACAACTATTTTCCAGGCAACAAAGAGACAAAAGAACAGTCAATACAGTGTGGAGCTGGAAGAACACAGCAGGTAAAGCCGCATCAGAGGAGCAGGAGAGTCAACGTTTCGGTCAGGACCCTTCATCAGGACTCCCTCTCAGAGACAAAAAAACATATAATTTGTCTTTGGGGAAGTTGGTTCTGAGAATGTTAGCTACAATACCTTGTACTCTCTGTAATTGCCATGACATTCTATCTTCAATTGCCACTCAACAGGCAGACAAGCCCTTAATTTAAATTTATCCTAAAGATAGGCCCTCTCTAGGGACAAAAAAATTTCTTAAACATTTTACAGCTCTGTCAGGATAGACCAAAAGCAACATTGAATCCAGCAACAGAGAAGATTTTCCCTCTTAGTAACTGGTTTTAGTTTCTAAGTTCACTCTCTGTGTTGAAACCATGATAAATATTTGCATTCCATTTGAGTCAACTATCTGAAGATTTTCATCTAACTTGTTTCACAAAATTAGTAAAATTATTTGAGTTTTCTGATACATTCAAAGAATGTTATATAATTGTACATACTTTTCAAACACTTTTTGACCTAAGCTGAGTTCAAATATCATTAATGTCAGTTTAGCTTAATGATAGCACTTTCACTACTAAGGTAGACACCTAATAAGCTTAAAAAAAAATAATTGGCTGTACACTCTGTGACATCTTGAGATCATGAAAACTGCTAGGGAAATGCAAATTTATTCTTTCTTCATCAAAATCAATTAGGAAACATGTTTGCTATTATTTAATTAATATTTAATAAAGTTGTGTCAATTTGTTTCTCTTATTTAAATGGCTATTGTGCAAAACAGGAAGTAGAGACAGTGAATTTCTGGTGCACACATCAGCTAGGAAATACAGGAGATGTGGTTGACCCTTCAACTGACATTTTTCAAAAATGCCGTCATTTCCTTGCACGCCGTGCTACGAACATACAAACATTGCTCCACTCAGGGCAGGATGGGCTGGTGCACACTTAATTTCTCCACAATGGTTGCAGTGAATTCCATTTGTAGTTGGCTACGCATCATCCATTCAATCCCTCATAGCATTGAAATACATTCCTATAATTACAGAGTTATGAGGTGGGGTTTAGGAAATGTGGGATGCATATGTGAGTGTGAGTGCGGAGAGGGAGGAAGATTTGGGTCGATAATGGTAATGTACAGCTGAGTCATGGAATCTCACTGCTCGACTATGCACCAGCTTTTGCTTTTAAAAGTAACCTATTGTACCTGAGTTTTACTATCTGTATATTTTGTCTCAATGCTTTCTATCAATTTTCATCTCCCCCAAAGTCATGACTTTGTTATAGCCTGTGATTCCACCTGACAGTAGTGACAGTGATTGTCAGTGAGCCCTTCAAATGTAGGGAGAATCAGAGTCAAACTCTGCTCTGTCCTCAACGTTCCATATGTGCACTTCTAGTGTTACTCATTACATACCAATATAGAATCTGACTGACCTTCCTGCCATGCTGTGTGTAACTGAAGGAATTCAATTACGGCCTTAGTTGTTACAAAATGACACTGAACAAGTGCAGATCAAGGCAACAAAATTTGCTTAAATCCGCAAATGGATGATCGGATCGCAATGAACAATTAACCTACTCCTGTTCCTACTGAATGCAGACAGCATTCAAACTTTGTGCTGTTTACTCATTGCTGTGATGGTAGTGTGCTGCTGTAGCTGCATGTCTAGTCGCAGTGCATGTTCATGAGCAGCTAGCACCACTTAAAAGCCAACTTACACCTCTGGAAGGGGAGATGCATTTTGACTACAGCATGGGCTGAAGTTGGTTGGAGAAGAGCCGTCGACTGGGAAGAATACACAAAGAAGGTTCTGCAGGAAATGGCGCATTCCCCAAGGCACAGTATTGAGGATTGTTGTGCAGGCTTGTTGAATAGGATGATCAATCCATGGGGCATCAGGATGCCCTGCAGGCCCAAATTGCGAAGACTGAGGGAGAAGGTAGCTGTTAAAATCAATGCACCAGTGCAGCTCTGAGAACTGGGATGCAGTGCATGAAGTTCACTAGCCCACAGAAGTGGTCAGGGCAATTGAATGCATCTTGAAAATCCATCCTTACAACTGAACCACTAGCCTCATACTCCTTTAATTTCTCCATGCACTTCTCTTACCTAGCAACAACTGCTATCAACCACAACTCATACCTAGTATCTCATAGCTTCACCTTGCTCATACTTTTAGCTCGGTTGTAAGCCTCATATGCACATTTGTCAGCTTGCAAAAATTGCCAGCTATTCAACTATAACAGCCATATCACTTAGCACATTGCACCACCCTCACTGACGCGCTTCTCTCTCTCTTGCAGGGTTAGATAATACAAAATTGGAGGCAGCAGAATCTAACTGGTGGGAGACAGGCACCTGCAGCATGTCATCCTGGCAGAAAGAAGAGTTCATCATCACTGGAACAGCCATGTCTGAGACTATAAACAGTTGCAGAACTGGAAGGATCAAAGATGACAGTTACTCATAACTAATCCTCCTGGAGCCAGATTGCCTCACTCGCTTGAATAATGAAATTAACATAGATAGGAGGAGATAAGTAGCAACATTGAGTACAATATCAATACTTTGGAAAACGTTTGACTTTTGATGTGGTTTTAGGCATGATATTCCTGCATATGAATTTTGTCTTTTTGCGGTAAATATGTACTGAAGCTACATAAGTTAGTGAAATGGTGAATATGATAGTTGCTGTGGAGTGTAGAGCATAAACTGAGCAAACAATTAACTGATCGTAATCTACAACATAAAATCCAATAAATTCATGCCAGCATGGAACCAAACAGCAATTAATTACAGATTTCTGTGTTTTTTTAATGTAAAACAAAAGGTCTGAAATTTGAACAATGGGCTATTGCAAACAGTAGTCAAACAAGTTGATTTGCCACTTCATGCTTTTAGTAAACAACGGTAGCATGGTTTAGATTTCATTATGCTTTAGAACTCATTTATTTATTGACAACAATCAATTAAAGAAAATAATTCAAAAAGTGATCTTAAAATGTTCCAGCTTTTTAATGACATCAATCTACGATGCACTGGTCATTGCATTTCCCATACAATGTGGCATTTCTGTTTAACTCAGCAGGTTATTTTATTCCTAGGCAAAAAATGCATTGCTTTCACAACTCCCACAATTTCTAGAAGCATCTTGGCTCAGCCATGATAGTTGTGCAGCAACCCTAGGAGCTTACAAAAACTGTGTTTGTGTGAATCCTGGAGAGTCTTATTGTTAATTCATCAACCCAAAAGGATCTTCAGTGCTTCATTTTGTTGATGCAGAATCTGTTCAATTAAATTGACGGCTTTAAACAAATTATTTGAAAGAAATACAAATTAAATGAGTTTTGGTTCTATTTCCCCTAACTTTCTAATAACATTTCCAGAAGGTATCTCTCTTACGCAATGGGTAAAAGGATACTGGAGGTTTACTCAACTACTAGTTGGATTAAAGTCAGTGGAAAGGAAGCACTTAACTGACTACCCGTGAATTTGCTCTGTGTAGTGTTTATTACTGCATTGTGCTGTGGTTATTATGACTATATCTGTAAATGTGGTTACTTCTGTGTGCCAAACACTGTCAGTTCATACTAGCAAAATATGATGGTGGTAGCAGATTGTGGTGCACAACTATGCAGAGCCCAAAGCAGTTATCTGATCGTTTCACCGTTACATCCTTAAATCGTTTTTTGCTTTCAAATTAACATTTAGGCAGCTCTTCTTTTATCAGAGAGCTTATGGAATGCATTACCAGCCTCTGTAGTTTGAGGTAAGTCTTGGTATGCCTCCAAAAAGGTATCATATAGTTCCTAGTTGAGACAGAAATCATAAAAAGCTAAGTAGTTTAGCAATTAACATACGATTAAGGCTGGATGTCAACATGGCAGTTGGGCCCATTTAATCATGGA
The DNA here is from genome assembly GCF_021869965.1 of Rhincodon typus. NCBI lineage: Eukaryota > Metazoa > Chordata > Chondrichthyes > Orectolobiformes > Rhincodontidae > Rhincodon > Rhincodon typus. The sequence continues at coordinate 18,373 of NW_025966684.1, forward strand.
AGATGCCCCCGTGTCAGCCTCCCAATAGTGGCAAAACCTCCCCTAATTACAGCGGATTCCTAGGTGCTGGATGTTGTATAACATGTTAAGCAAGGAAAGGGTTAATGCTGATGTGTGCTGTAAACACTGCCCAGTATGATGATATCATTGAGACCTGGGTGGGTCTGGATCTTTTTTTAAATGCATTCACGGGTTGAGGGCATCACTGCCTGGGCCAGCATTTATTGCCCATCCCTAACTGCCCAGAGTGCAGTTAAGAGTCAACCACATTGCTGTGGGTTTGGAGTCACATGTAGGCCTGACCAGATAAGGATGGCAGCTTCCTTCCCTAAAGGACATAAATGAACCAGATGGGTTTTTCTGACAATCAACAATGGATTCATGGTTATCATTAGACTCTAAATTCCAGATTTTTTAAAATTGACTTCAAACATGGGTCCCCAGAACATTACCTGGGTCTCTGGATAATACCACTAGGTTATTGCCTTCCCCTCAAAGAAGACATATTCTTATCTATTTCTCCCTCATATTCTTAGTAATAATGTCTAAATAACTTGTATCTGATTGCTATCATGCAGTAAACTACTTAAGGCAACACCATCTTCTTGTTACACTACCAAGTGGTTTTCCTTGACCACATTAGACATGTAAGGCCCTCTAGATCCCAACCTAAAAGGAAGATGGTGGCAGCAGTGAATCTTCCCCCTTTATTGCTTTTACCAAGGGTGACTGTGGTGAGAATCCAAAATACAACACACTGAGTAGCAGTTCAGATTCCAGTGAGCTTTGAAGGAATCTTCAGACAGTGCTTTACTCGTGTAGTCACTCAACATTTGGGAAGGTTGACCATTCAAGGAAGCTACAGAAGAGCAACTCATGGCAAGTTCAATAAGACAGAATCTGCAGCTGATGGTAAAAACATTTCAGATCTGAGACATGCAGAAGTAAGTGTGAGCTAGAGGTTATGTAGACCTGAACGCTGGTCACACTTGCCATTTATAGATTGCATCAAATGATCTTAAGGAATGGTCCCAAGTTGAGGTTTAGCTGGTGAGTGAATGGACATTGGAGGCTCCATGGGGAAATGTTGACATTCCTAATGGGCAAGGAGAATTCTTTTTTATATAATGGCATAATTACATGCTGATCACCATGAGGTGTGGCTACTGTGAGGTAAATCAAGATCCATAGAAACAAATTAAAATAATGTTGCAGACCCAATAATAACACAAGACCAAAATTAAAGTGATAAAGGGGTGAATTTGAAGGCGGCGTGGATAGATTCTAATGGGGGAGAAGAAATTTGGTAGACTGTTGAGGCTGTGAGGAATGCAGGAGAGCTATCATTTAAACCATGGTAAAAGCAGGAGGCATTTATTAAAACTTCAGACAGCAGTATTATTTGTAGCACTACAGACAGCAGAAATTGTCTAAGGAAATCCATTAAAGAGAACAGAATTCATCTTACAGAACCATGAAGAGCAGGATTCATTCAGTAAAGCTATTAAAGAGAATGGAAATTATTTATTAGGCCGTGAAAAGGCAGAATTATTCATTGTGCCCATAAACAAGCAGGAATCATTAATTTCACTTACAGAAGGCAGAACTCCATTGTTTTGACTGCATAAATGAGGGAAAATACTCTAAGATCCTTTAAAATTTCAGAATAAAGCAGCATTGTTATAACGCAGGACTGAAGTCCTTTAAAGAAAGAGAATATGTAGTCACATTAGAAAGACATGAAAGTAAAAGCAATATTGCTAGGAAGATTTAATTTCGGAGATGGACGAAATAGAACGCATCATCAGATATCTCAAAGTTAACAGTTCTTAAACTACAGAGCTCCTTTCAAACAAGATACTAAATCTGGAATTGAACAAGTAAATACTTGTTTGTATTCATTGGGATTATGGCTGATGATGTTATAGTTCACCAAGAATTTAGCCAAATTGTCTAAAAGTAGAATTTTCACTAAACTCAATGCCAACAATGGGTTCTGGCAGGTGCAATTAGGTGAACAAGCAAGACTGCTTATCACACTTCTAACTGCATTTCATTGACATTTTAGATTACATTAGGCAATGTCCAATGTGATGATGTAATAGAGATTTGGGAGGGAGAACAAGTCTGGCTCTCAAAGGAGGTAGACCTACCATCAAGATCTTCCTCACAGTCTTAGTAACACTGTCTATCATATCAATGTAGCTTGTAGCTGATTGCTATCATACAATAAACTACATCTTGTTTAAGAGCCTCTGCTTGTTACAGTAGCAAATGATTTTGGTCAACCACTTGTACCACAGTAGTAGGGTACCTACGTCTGGAATAGGAAGACAGGGTTCAAGTCCCATCTGCTCCAGAAGTGTATAATAATATCTCAAACAGGTTGATTAAAAAATATCTACAAGACCAGTCAGACCATTTAGATCCCAGTCTAAAAGAAGGATGACGGCAGCAAAGCTACTTGCTGTATTTTTCACCAAGGTGACTGTGGTGAGGATCTATCATACAACAGTGGTGATGGGATGTTATTCAGGCTCATTGTCCCTGAGTCCACCACATCTTAATTTGTCTTTCTAATTCTCCACCTTGCTGCCACTGTTATATTTCTGTCTATGGCATGCTATAGTGTTCCACTGAACCTCAACGCAAGTTCAAGGAACAACGTGTTAGCTTTTGATAAGGTACTTGACAACCTTTTGGTTTCAACATTGAGATCAACAACTTTAGATAGCCACTATCTATGTATTGTTCTGAATTGACTTTTTTTTGCTTTGCTTCATTGGTCTTAGAGTCATAGAGCTGTAAAGCATGGAAACAAACCCTTTGGTCCAACCCGTCCATGCCAACCAGATATCCTAAATTAATCTAGTCCTATTTGCCAGCATTTGGCCCATATCCCTCTAAACCTTTCCCATTCATACATCTATCCAGATGCCTTTTAAATGTTGTAATTGTACCAGCCTCCACCACTTCCTCTGGCAGCTCGCTCCATACACACACCACCCTCTCTGCCCCTTAGTTTCCTTTTAAATCTTGTCTCTCTCACCTTAAACCTATGGCCTCTACTTTGAACTCTCCCACCCCAGGGAAAAGACCTTATCTAATCACCCAAGCTTAATTTTATTTACTCCCTTCATGTTGCATGCAGGTGGTCTTTATGTAGCCATTTATGTGTCATTTGTACACAGCATTTGTTCCTTTATTGTACTAGGTCCATTACCACTTTCTCTGTAGTCGCATCATGAAGTTTTTTGTTATTCAAATTCCCCTGGAGTCCACCTCCTTTGTTTTCCTGTCCCTTCCCCCTTCCACTGGCTAAAGAATTCTTATCATTCTGATATTCAGATCAAAACTCATCACCCTGAAACTGTCTTTCTGCACAGAAACTGCCTAACCTGGCGAGCTTTTGCTGCATTTTTGTTAAAAAGGGAGACTTGCCAGGTGACAGGTCAAAGGCAGGTGAGTCTCCCTGTTTAAAAGAGATAACAAGGTGTAGAGCTGGATGAACACAGCAGGCCAAGCAGCATCAGAGGAGCAGGAAGGCTGACGTTTCGGGCCTGGGCCCTTTTTCAAAAAGGGTGTAGGCCCAAAACATCAGCCTTTCTGCTCCTCTGATGCTGCTTGCCCTGCTGTGTTCATCCAGCTCTACACCTTGTTATCTCAGATTCTCCAGCACCTGCAGTTCCTACTATCTCTGAGTCTCCCTGTTTCTTTAGTTTTGAAGAAGTTACATCAGACTCAAAGACAACACAGTGTGGAGCTGGAGGAACACAGCAGGTCAGGCAGCATCAGAGGAGCAGGAAAGTTGACGTTTCCGGTTGGGACCCTTCTTCAGAAATTGACTCCAGCAACTGCAGTTCTTGCTATCTGACATCAGACTCAAAATGCTAACTGGTGAAAAATTTATGTTACGTAGAAGTTAAGTAGATTGCTGATTTTTGTTTTAGACTGATTTTGTTTGGTAGGTGCTTGTAAATCCCCTGTGGAGAGGCAGTATGGTTATGAAAATTAGACAACTCAGCCAGACCCAACTTCCTTATTTAGTTTGAAAACATTTGATACTTTGGTCCCCGCCTTATGGCTTTGAGAAGCAAGGAATTTCTATAAGTAACTGAATAAATAGATACATTTAATTCAACTGATACCTACATATTTTCTTACAAGACAATAAGGAAAAGATCATGAAGCAATTAACACAACACATATTTTTCAAGATGCAATTCTGAAGGCCTGAATTTTGCAGTTGAATCACTTTGGTGCACATTTCAAAGAATCGCCAAAGTGATTTTTGTTTTATTTCTGATGTTTTGACTTTATTGATTCAGAAGAATAGAGCACGTTGCCTGGATGTGATGTGTTCAGAATAATATTTCTCCAAAATTAAACACTGTTACACAACACGGTATGTAAAGCGTTATTGACAATGTTTATATCTCCAGCGTCCGCGGTTCTTTTGTTTTATTGACAATGTTTAGGATTTGTTTTCTAAAAAAAGGGTGAAATTGTTACAGTCTTGAGTTTATAGGGGGTGGGATGAGACAGACAGACAGAGAGAGAGAGAGTGTGTATGTGTGTGTGTGCTGCCTGTTTACATTGAATACCTCTTGCTTCTGCAGTGGAAGGCCGCCTGAGTTGTGTTCCGGTGTGGATTCCCTTCTCCCTTTCCACAGTAAGGGAGCGGCGGTAAAAGCAGCTTTTATAAGCTTGGTTACCATGGGCAATGAGCCTTTGCAGATTACCAGTCCAGCCGACAACATTACTGGAGTGCTGAATTCCCGCTGCACTCTGTTCAGGTCCGATTCGGAGGATTATAAATGTGTGAGTACAGTAATGCTGATCAGACACAAACTGCAGAGTCTGCAAGCGCGGCCTGCATGGCCAGCCACATTCAACATTAAAATGGATCAAATAAATGCATACGTCGCTTTCGATATTGCCTTGCTGTGTTTCATTTTGGTTAAGTTTCATTTTGGCTCTAGTGTAAATATTACTGAATTGTGTTATGTTAACGAATGGCATTTTTAAAATTATACATTTTTAGTATTCTTTAAAAACGTGCAGTCTTCTATATGAAACAAAACACCACTAGCTTTATGCCTGGATTCAAATGTTAATTCTGGTGCCTCACATACAGGACTGTGGCCTTGAATATTGTTCTTCGTTGGCAAAATGAATGATTCTGCATCAACAAGGCCAGGAAAGGCTCACTTGTTAGCGATTCGGTATATTTTTTATGTCCTAAAAGTTCATGTGAAACCTTTTTAATGGTGAAAAAAGAAATTGTGTCCCTTTTTGCACATGCTTTGTTAGAAGAATAATCTAATTCCTGATGGGGTGAAATTTTTGTGAGGAGCCCGATTTAGCATCGTTGAGAAGTGCCTGTACTGCCTGTTGCAATTTTGATGTCTTGGTTCAGTCAAAATCTCGAACAGTGTTAGTTGTTATGGCAGTCCACCTTCAAGAAAGGAAATTCAGTGGCAGTAACATCACATCTTAAAGTGAAATTATTGTTATTGGTTATTATTATTGATTAATTGAAGATCCCTTTACTGAAACAAACCATTCAGAATTATCTGGCAGGCTGATGGAGTAATGCAGACATTTAATATTTTGCATTGGAGTTCAGATTCCCAACAAAGCAATTTTATATGTGTGTATATACTGCCATAAATGATCACTTGTAATTGGAAGAGAAAGGTAATGGTTAATTCATGCAATGTAAAGAAACATCGAGTTTCAAAACTATATATGTGAAGTAAAACATTGGAAAAGTTGAATAACTATACAAATAAATGAACACCTCCATATAATATCACATTGCTGAACTTCCAAAGCTTCTTGTTAGCTCCAATTTTTTCCTTTAAACTCACCTTGTCTATGAGACTTAGCTACACTTTGACACAATCCTGACCAAACTGCTTACATTCTGGTCCCTGTGTGAGTGAACATTGTAAATGACTCCCTTGCCTCTAGAACTGTTAGCCTCCCTTTCAAAACCACCTTCGTCACTCACTGTTCAAGTCCGACCTGCAACTTCTCCAACAGCCTACCTCCCCAGTCTCTAAAAATGTTGGGAATTTTTACTGACCAGCATGCTGAGAACATTGAGGACAGGTGTTTTCGAGTGTTGTGGCGGTAGTACTAGAGAGTTCCAGAATCTAAGTAAATTTATATGCTGTTCAGTTCTTAACTCGACAATGTGTGACTTTTGGTCCTGACAGGTTTTCTGCCTGGAATTCAGCTTGATTGTTGGGCTGCACTTCTAGTCGACAGGGAGCACTCTGAAAGCCACAGGACCACATTGGTCTGATCTCTAACCCCATAGAGCTGGGGGAATATCCTTCTCAGAAATATGCTCTGATTCCTAACCCAAGGTGGGTGAGGGGCTGTAATCTGGAGCTAAGAAGAATTGAGTAGAAGTGGGAGGAGGGAGTGAGATCCCATGGCGGAAACAGGTGGAACCATTTATACTCCTCCTGGCCCAAAGTAAAGTCATTTGCTTTCTCTGTGAGGCTGCGTTCTCCTTCACTGCCGATGTTGGATTCCTCAAAGTTTAGGAAACTGGGCCAGCCACTGTTAAACCTGCAAAACAGGTTACATCTGAAACTAAATAAAAACCAAAAGAACTGCGGATGCTCTAAATCAGGAACAAAAACAAAGTTGCTGGAAAAGCTCAGCAGGTCTGGCAGCATCTGTAAAGGAAAAAACAGAGTTAACTAGTTCTGAGAAAGGGTCACTGCTCCCGAAACGTTAACTCTGTTTTTTCCTTCACAGATGCTGCCAGACCTGCTGAGTTTTTCGTGCCAAATTGTTTTTGTACATCTGAAACTTCTAGTCTCACTAACATATTTAAAATGCTATCTACTGCTCTCTTACCTCTATAATGATATAGAAGTTGGTGGCTTTCAGTCAGCATACCAAAGTGTTCTAAACCTTTGCCTATTTTGTTAGCTCCTCTCCGATACAATCTGCTCGCCAATATTAAATCTCACCACCCCCCACATTATTTCCTTTTAAATCTATAGTGCTTTGTAACTCTTTATTTGAAGCTCTCCAGTCAGATTTTTAACCCTGAAATAGTGTTGTTCAAAGTCACAAATAATGATTTTGTGACTAAGTGTTGTGCACCATTTGATCTGAGCCTCTGGCACAGTTAGCAACACCATTCTCCTTGAATGATTCCCTTCCATTAACAAGCTAATTGGGATTCTAATCATGGCTATAGTATTGACCAGCAATGGCTTCTCTTCTTACACTGTTGCCTCCGGAATCCCTCCCCTCCAGGGATCTTTCCTGCCTTTCCTCCTCCTCCTGTTCTTTCAACCCTGTCCCCTCCTCCACCAACTATAGCATAAATGCTACCCCATCCACACTTCACCTCAGTGCTGATGAAGAGTCATCTAGACTCGAGACGTTAGCTTGCTGTCTCTCCAGTGGATTCTGCCTGACCCGCTGTGATCTCCAGCATTTGTTATTTTCAGTCCATATCTGTGTACTGTCCTGAGGTGACATCATTCAAGGTATGGGATTAACTTGCAGATATACAGGGCTAGCACTCAATTCTATCTCCTCAGTACCTCCTGTGACCTTTCCACTGCCTTTGTTAGCAGACTGCACGTCTTTCTGCTGCTCTTGCCTTCAGTTAAACACTTGGAAGAGAGCCCTTAGATTTTGCAATCATTGTTACTGTGTCAGCATTCGCTGTTGATTTTGATTAAATCTTCACGCAAGCTGACTGAAATCCCCATGGTGAGAATTTCATTTGGTTTAAGTGAGGTTACCCTTCAAGGGTTGGCTCCAGTACAGCGGAGCTGCACTGTCTGGGGTAGATGAAAGTGGCAAGCAGTTCCAGGCATAGCTCCACCATGAAGTATTGAGCAGGGTCAAGGAAATAAAACGGTGTTGGTTTAGATGTGATTAATTTACAAAATTAAAAATGTAACCTGTAAAAATTAAGTTGTCAATACTTTATTAAAGTATCATAATTTTATTCAAATGTCAAATTCTGATTTATGTGTTAGTGTGCGTGTGATCCAGAAGTTGTAGGCTTCCTCATACGTTCAGTCATGATCAATGCTGAACACATTACTGTTACCGATGCCACAATATCCAGTCCATAGTAATTGGATCTTGATAGAAACGCTTATTCTGTCCCCTCCCTAGTGCTGTCTCTCGTTGTATCAGTTTATTGGCAGCCCTTGTATCCAGTAGAACTGCAAGGTGAACCTCCAGTCACGTTCACATTCATGATTCACAAATGTTTTTCATTCCACTTATATTCGAACATATAAAAAATGTCAGGCGCAAAAAACTTACCTGCCGTGCTTGGTTGTGATGCCTTCTTCATCATTATCAAAACACTGTATCTTCCTTGACGCCATCTAGTCTCCTGGGGGAGATGAAAAAAAACTCAAGGTAAATTAGGGAGAAAAACGGGAAATTCTTTCCCAGTCTTCCTGGGTGATCAAACTATTCCAGGAGATCACATTGATCATTTCATATGAATTGGTACATGCTTCTTGTATGATCCTCTAGATCCCCATTTGTGTTAGGAACTGCCCTGGCTCTCTTTAGGATATACAGAGTGAGTCAGCCCTCACATTTAACTGATAACTTGTTTCAAATATATACTGTTCTTTACAGACACACCACTTAACCTATTTCTGCCAATGCACAATTTTTGAGATGATTTGGCAATATTAACTCAGTCTAGACCGTTCACTTTTATAAGCCCCAATCAAATTCCCTTAATTCTTTCCTGAGGTGTGAATGCACGGTGTTTTAAGGTTATCTGAGTTGCCAAAGTAGTTTGAAACTGGGGTCATATCTTGTATCCCTTTCAAAAGCTTTATTTTTCACCCACTTGTAATGGGCTTGGAATTGGACACACATTTTAGATAATGACTGGCCAATGTTGCTTAAGGACAAATGGTTATGTTTGGTCTTGTATTGAATACAATGTTCTTTGCAATCGGTATGGCAATGACTTAAAAGTCTCAAACAGCCAGCACATCAAATAAAACATCTTCAAATTTTCATGTGTAAGATCATGCAAGTAAATTTAAAGGGATAATGTATTTAAATACTCTAGCAGTCGAATAAAAGGGAATGTTATTGAACAGTGTTGTTTAATAACAGTCCTATTATTTAAGCAAGAACAGAAATTGCTAGAGAATCTCAGTAGGTCTAGCATCATCTGTGGAGAGAAAGTAGAGTTAATGTTTCAACTCCAGTGACCCAATTTCTGTTTTTGTCTCAGATCTTCAGTTCTTTGTTTTAATCCTTTTTTAAACATAGTTTTAAGACATTGATTTGTAAACCTTTGAAGAGTTAAGATACCGAGAATTTTTTCATACATCACAGGCTTCAGTTCTATTACTTGTAAGATTTATGCATATGCATCATTAATCCTTCCCACATGCATAAGATTGCATTTATCTACATTAACTAGCATATGCCAAACAGTGGCTTATTTCCCTAAAGCTTTGAGATATGCTTTCAGTAATTCAGTCTCCTTTTATAGTCCTAATAATTACACACAGTTTTGTATCACATTAGCCTTGCGGAGCACTCTGGGAAATGTATGTTTAAGTTATAGAATCCCTGTCGTGTGGAAACAGGTCATTTGGCCCAACAAGTCCACACCAACTTGCTGACGAGCATCCCACCCAGACTCACCCTATCCCTGTAACCCTGCCTTCTCCACTCAGCCTGCAATCCCTAAACACTATGGGCAATTTAGTGTGGCCAATCTACCTAACCTGCATGTCTTTGGACTTTGGGAGGAAACCAGAGCACCCAGACACAGGGAGAATGTGTAAATTTCACACAGACAGTCATCCATGGCTGGGATTGAACCCAGGTCCCTGGTGCTGTGAGGCAGCAGTGCTAACCACTGAGCCACCATGTCACCCTAAAGATAACACAAAACAACGGCCTTAACACTGATTCCTGTGGAATGCTGCAGGTAATCTGTCTCCAAGCAGATCGAAAATCACTGAAAACTTTCTGCCTATGGAAATGCAACTAATTCTTAAATCATTACAACAAATTATGACTAATTTTCAAGATTTTATCTTGTAAAAAATTTCTTGTGAGATACCTTATTCAAAACGTGGGCACTTTCATTATATGGCCCAATTCCGCATCTAACCACAACCTACTTCCTGCTGAGATTCTAATCCATTCTTCTGCTATCTCAGTATTTGTCTATTTCAATGTTCTCCTGGCTGGCCATCCCATCTTCCATCTCCTGCAAATTTGACTCTGGTCTGGGACAAGAGTCAAGGTGTCACCATAAACTTGTACAAGTTCACATGTGTTGGATACCTCCTATAATTTTAATAGACTTAAAGGGTGTAAGTGCTCTGGAGAGTTTGCGGAAGAGATTTACTGGAATGGTACCATGCAAGAGGGATTATAGATATGTGGATTTACTATTGGAACTGGGGCTGTTCTCCTCACAGGAGAGAAATCTAAGGGGGGATTTGATAATCAAAAGGGTTTATATTTTAGATAGGAGCAATAAATAGAAATGGTTGAAATGTCAAAACAAGAGGGCACAGAAGTGATTGACAAAAATAGGTAGAGATAATGAAAGGAAAAACATTTCTTATGCAAGTGGTTCAGAACTGGAATGACCTGCTTGATGTAGTAACCTTTAAAATGGAATTGGATAAATATTTGAAGGCATAAACTTTGCAGGGACGTGGAATCAGAATGGATGAGTGGAAGTATCTGGATAGATCGTCAAAAAAGGTGAACCAGATGCAATAGGCCAAATAGAATCCTTAGTCTTTTGCTGCACCATCAATAACTAAATATCTTGATTTCCATGGTGAAATGCTGATCACATTGCCAAATTTTCTGTCAATTCTGGGAGAAACTGGGTGCACAGTGAGCTGAATGGGGGCTGTTGAGAGGAACTCTGTGACCTGTTTGAATCCGGTCCAATTTAAAGTCAGAGGTGGTAGGGAATGAAGCAGCCAATTACTGCACACTGCATTTGATTAAGAATTGTGGGCCAAGTACAGCCTTTGGTATCCCTTCCTGTCCCTATCTATAATTACTCCTGTTTTCCCCACACCTTAATCTGAGTGCATGTGTATTACTTCACCTTCTCAGTATTTCCTCCCTTTCATATGGCTCCCTTAGTCTCTGTATTACCCAACCTACTCTCAACAGGAGCTACAGATTCAACATCTGTACTCTCCATTTGTATGGTCCCCTCTCCCTCTCATTCTTTGCATCTTTTTTGCAATCACTATCAAAAGCAGGTAGCATGAGGCCCAGAGTCCGACTACTCTTGTTTCCCTTTTTCCTGCACTCCCTCTCTATTTGTTTTCTTGAATTCTTGATTTCTTTCAAAATTCAGTTTACTTGTTTGAACACTTTCTGTCTCCTTGCATCTGAACACAGAGTTTGGAATTTATAAATAAATTGCTGCAAAAATACAACAACAGGAAGTAATATTTTTATCGACGGGAAGCAAAATAGACATATAAGTAAAATTGGTCAGTGTTAGCATGAAAGAGGTAATAGTAGATATTCAGATCAGTTTACACCTTACTTTGTTATCTTTTCTAAAATAGATCATCATTACTACACAGATATTTTTTAAAAGTGTTTTAAAATTTGTATAAAAATAAAGTTGCTGGAAAAGCTCAGCAGGTCTGGCAGCCTCTGTGAAGAAAAAAATCAGAGTTAACATTTCAAGTCCGGTCACCCTTTGTCAGAACTGAGTTAACTCTGACTTTTTCTTCACAGATGCTGCCAGACCTTTTGAGTTTTCCCAGCAACTTTGTTTTTGTTCTTGATTTACAGCGTCCGCAGTTTTTATTTGAAATATTTGTGTTCAATGTGAACTTAATTTTGGTACTCAAAACAGTAAACGCAAAAGGGAAATTAAAATGAATATTCTTTCTATTTCTCAGTGTGTGATGACACTGATCATTGCAGTTAGTAGCTCAATGTGGTGGAAAATATGAAGGCAAAAGTAATTTTTAAAAAACTGTAACTTACAGGTCACTATCATTTCTGTGAAGCGAGCCTCTGCTGCCTTCTCGCTACTTGGATGGTAAGTTTTGTTTAACATTTGTATTTGTAATTCATAATCAAACTGTCATAGTACCATACTTTGGCTATTGTTATGACCAGACCCCTAGCTAGGTTTCCCCTGTTATTATGATTTGAGATGGGATTCCCCTAATTGTCAAGCTGCCAATGAGGGGGGGGATTGACTGACTCCCCTTTTTTATTCACTCGACACCTCGGTTGGTTGCAACAAGATCAACTTACAAAGAATCACCTCTCCTGGATACCGAATGAATTTATGTTTTAAAAGGAACCAATGTAACAGGCCATCTTGAGTTAACAAAAGAGTGAGTTCCATTTATTACTAAATATGAGTAAGAACAATAACACGGAACGCATTCTGTACAGATCCGGAATGAGAGGTCAATCTAAAAATAAAGTTTTTAAAAGAGATATGCGGATCAGTCTCTGAGTGATTTGTAAAGCGTAGATGTAAGAATGTTGCAGCCATTACAGTTGTTGCTATCGGTAGCTTTGATGTTGGTAGGTGAACAGATTTCAAGGTTCCTGGCTTTGTGCGTCGACTGAAATTCTTTTGACCTGCTTCCTTTTGACAGTGATTAGCTGGCAGCACTCAGAGTGAAAGAAAGCCTTTTCCCTTTCTTTACCTATGTTGTAAGTGTATTAATGGCTGCCTCAAAGCTGTGAACTTCACAGCCTGCTAGTCCAAATACTAGGACATCAGGTCACTAACACACACACAGATCAGGGTTGAAGCTAGATTTTAACCTTTGTCCTGGTGTATTTTTGGAGGGGAAAATGCAAATATGTCCCTGACCCAGATTACCTTTCTTTTACCATCATGTCCACAGTCAGGTGTGCTGTTGATTACCATTCATTTTGTAGTGCATTTCTCCCTTTTGAAGCTTCTTTGACACTTGGTTTGATGTGACATTCCATTCTATCTCTCAAGGCAGCTGCTCAGTTTAAATTATTTACCAATGGTATCTGTAATTTTGACTGTATAAGTCCTCTTCTAAAACAAAACATGTTGGAGTTTGAACGTTCAGTGTGTCCTTAGGTGATCCAGAGTTATGATCTTGGTCATGAAACCATATACATTAGTGAACGAATGTGTAGATCAGTATGCTTTCCTGAAGTATGAAGGCACAGCGTTTTAAGGTTATCTGAGTTGCCAAAGTAATTTGAAACTGGGATCATATGTTGTGCCCCTTTTAAAAGCCTTATTTGGCACCCTCTTGCAATGGGCCTGGAATTGGACACACATTTTCAATAATGACTGGCCAATGTTGCATAAAGACGAATGGTTATGTTTTGTCTCGTATTGAATACACATGTTATTTGCAATCAGTTTGGCAATAACTTGAAAGTCTCACACAGGCAACACATTAAGTAAAACATCTTTTACTTTTCAAGTGTAAGATCACGCAAGTAAATTTAAGGGATAATGTATTTAAGTGCTCTAGCAGTCCAATAAAAGGGAATGTTATTGAACAGTGTTGTTTAATAACATGTAAAAATATCCAACATTGTTTATTTTTTCCATTTGCAGCATGTAATTAATATGCTTTATTAACAGGCTTTCTTTGGTGAATTAGCAAGTTTACCTCATTGATTAACTTTGTCCAGACAGTGAAGTTCCCTGCTTTCTATTGAGTTAGGTTTTTACATTCTTTCATGGGACATGGGCATTGCTGCTAACATTTATTGCTCATCCCTAATTACCCTTGATAAGACGGTGGTGAACTGCTAAATTGAACTACTGCTGTCCACATGGTGCAGAGAAACCCAAAGGCTGTTAGGAGGCAAAGTTGTAGGATTTTGACCCATAGACACTGAAGGAACGGTGATGCTGTTTCAAGTCAAGAAGGTGTGTGACTTGGAGGGGAACTTGCAAGTTGTGGGTTTCCTATTTATCATCAGCCCTTGTCTTTCTTGTGCTGGAGGCATGCAGGTATGGAAAGTGGAGTTCTCTTTGCCGTGGATGGTGTCTAGCTTTTTGAGGCATACTCATCCAGGCAAGTGGAGCATATTCCATCACACTCCTAGCTTCTGTCTTGCAGATGGTGGTCAGGTTTTGGAGGGGCAGAAAATTAGTAGCTTGTCTTAGAATTCCCAGCCTCTGATCTGCTCTTGGAGCAACAGTATTTATATGGCTGGCTGAGGACGCCAGGGATAAAACCCCGCTACTCTTCTTTGATATACTGTCATGAGATCATTTTACATTCACCTGTGCAACAAAAATGGCCTCTATTTAAATTCACATCTGAAAGATGGAAAACTGTTTCTTCCTAAAAATTCTGTCATAACGCTTCATAAGTTTTTTTTTGTTTAAATCCCATTTGATTTGCTCTAGATTCAATCTCTGGTAGAAATAGTCTTTGAACATCATCTCGTCAGTTACATTTTCCAATCTTCGGCATGTTATTCATAAATATAAGTTGTACACTCTGTGTCTTTATTTGACTGCATGTAACCATCATCCAAGATTGTCAACAGTGCTCTTAACTATGACCTAAACAATCAAGTCTCAAAGCCTGTTGTTAGAAATGTACCATACTCATAAACTTTGAAATTGCTGTTGAGTTTTTATGAATATAAGTCATGAAATTATGTATTTAAAACCTGAAATTTCTCATCGACAACCATCACTGTCTTTCAGATAATGTACATTCTTGTTATTTTTCCTGAAAAAAATTCCAATAAATCCACATTAGCATGCATTTGTCCCCTATCTGCTTTTGTTTTACACCTCTCCTCACCTCCTTGCAATTTTAGAATCCAATTCCAAAATATTTTTTCTCTAGATCCAATCCCCAAATTCTAATTGGTTCCTGAGATGAACCGTGTCTGATCTTTCTCTGGTTCAAGCAACATCCATTTATTCCATTTCCTTTCTCATTAGGGTCAATTTTTAAAATCTATATCGCTACATTTATTACACATACACCTGAATTTTCTGTTTATGCATACCCCTGTATTACTGAGCCATAAAACCAGTGAACCCATGAGAAGCAATATTTTGTTACTGCCTGTGTAGAATGTGTCCTAATGAGTTTCTTGTTCTCATGTAGCTCCTTTATGCTTTTCGTGATGTGGTTATTTCGAAACTACAACTCTTTAGCCCAGGTAAGGCAGTTATTTAAAGTTTAAAATACTGTGCAGTAATTGATGATGAGGATGCTCACACAACTGGTTTTCTAATATCTTTGTGCTTTTTTTCTGATATATTCGTTGAGATATGTGCTGGTTGCCCTTAATCGAAAAAGATTGCGTGGTTGCTGAGAAGAATGAATATATTGCCACCACAGATTCTATGTTAATAGAATAAGCAATTCTCTATTATACTCTACTAGCATCAAAAATAATGACAAAACTTTGGTAATTGATGTGTTGCAAGTAGTGACTTTTAGCTTAAGGTAGTGTTTTTTTTGTAATTTGTTTGCGCTTAATATGCAAAATGCTGCAGGCAGTAATTGCTTATTCAAGAGGAAGATTTGTGTGTTCAGACAGAAGCCTGTGTAAATTCAACTTTCATAACACAAAAGCAAAATTTCGCAGATGCTGGAAATCTAAAATAAAACAGAAAATGTTGGAAGATTTTAAATTTGGCAGCATCTGTGGAGAGTGAAACATAGTTAGTGTTTCAGGTGCAAACACAAAATAGGAGCAGTAGACTGTTTAAACCTTTGGATCCTTCTTCGTCATTCAC
>NW_025966685.1:0-90 GCF_021869965.1 Rhincodon typus
ATGCAGAAAGGGATCTATAACACTGATTCTAATAGTGAAGCTGACTATCATTGGATTCTATGATGATAGGGTGCATTACAACATTTTTTT
>NW_025966685.1:30090-34000 GCF_021869965.1 Rhincodon typus
TCCAGCATCTGCAGTTCCTACTATCTCTGACTCAAGATCTCTTATACCTTGTTAACCACTTTCTCAGCCTGTCCTACAGCTATCAAAATCTTTGTGCATGTAACCTCAGTTTCCTCAGTGCCTGCATCCATTCGAGAATAACATCCTTTATTTTTTTTTCACTTATCTTTGTTTTTCTGACCAAAATGTATTACTTTACACTTTTTTTGTATTAGATTTCATCTGCTATGAGTCTACACTTTTCACCAGACTGTCAATCTCCTCTTGAAGTCTCTTGTTATTTTTTTCACAATTACTGGAATTGCAACATAGCCACCCAAGTCTAGATCATTAATAGAGATCAGGAAAAACTCCACAAATCTCTTCCTTTGGTAGGGGGCTTGTGGTCCCATGATAATGACCCCACCTCTTAGCTTGGAGACCAGGATTTCAGCAACATACACTCTAAAAGTGTGTAAAACATTTACAATCAATGACGTTATGGCTGATCTGATAATCCTCAATTTTACTTTCTTGCCATTTCCCTATGATCCTATATTCCATCACTGATTTAGAAAAGAACTATTTGTCTCAGCCCTGAATATGCTTAACAACCCAGCCTCAATAGCCCTCTGTGGTAAAGAATTCATCACTCTCTGAGAGATGAAATTCTTCCATCTCTTTTAAATATGTGACCCCTTATTTGGAGATTATGCTTTCTGGTTGTAGAGTCTCCCACAAGGGAAACAACTTTCCTGCATCTACCCAGTCAAGTTCGCCAAGAATTTTGTATGTTTCTCATTTTTCTAAATTCCAACGGGTACAGGCCCAACCTACTCAACCTCTCTTCACAACAGAATCCCTCCATACCTTCCTGCAGTCATAAAAACAGTCCTTCATCATTTCTGTCCACTCAGTCAATTTTGTATCCAGACTGCTACCTATGTCTTTTATTCCAGAAGCGTTAATTTTGCTGGCTAGGCCATTATGTGGCACATTATCAAATGACCTTTGAAAGCCCATGTACATCACATCAATTGAATTAACCCCAGTCACTTTCTCTGTTGCCTCATCAAAAAACTCCTTCCAAATAGTTAATATGATCGGCCATTAAATAAGGATTTCTTCATACTCTGGTTGAATCAGGCCGATATTTATGGGATATTAAATATTTATTTTATGTATTATAACATGTTTTTAACAATTATATCTTAGAGTATGTGCAGATAAATAATGGAAGCAAAGGGTTCAGAAAACACGCTCATCATCGTATCTACATTTATAAATCTATAACTGAAGTGGGGAACCTTAATTTGATTCTGCACAAATTATGCAGCCCACACTCATATCCAAAACATCAATTGATTTAAAACTTTGACATTGAATCATGGTTTCAGTTATTGCCTATAAAGTGATTGAGTTGCTGTTGGGGTTACTGATCAACTTGAGCTTTGGGTAAAGCAGTCTTTTAGTCATGGTTATGTTCATACCAGAGGCACATTTAAATTTTGTTTGACTCAGGAGACCTTGACTCCATTCTTCTGCATGTTTACATACAATGCTGAAATGTTATGTAGCTTCTATTGTATGGATGTAGTGACAGATCTCTACCACTAATTAGCAAGAACTGTAATAAAAAAGAAGTCATCTTGTTTCAATTCTGGATCCCACTGGACTCAGAGTAACCATATAGGTATGCAAAATATACAGCATTTCCTAGTAAGCAGTGTAATACTTCGCTACCACCTAGTTGGACTGAAGCCTATTGGAGAAAAAAATGACAATTCCCAAAAAACATAGCCGATGTCAAAAAGAGTTCTAGCTCAATAATTCTCAAGATTTTTGACTTAACGATCCCTTTCAAATGAAGTAGCATTCACAAAATGTATATCTAAATTATAATATTAAAATGTACTCAACATAAAATGTGTTTAATAATGCTTATAGGATAAACAGAGGAAGGATTTTTGACCTAGGGTTAGACACCTGGAAAATGCCTATGACCCAACGCTGCACTGTGACAGTGTCAGCAAAGCAGTGAGTTTTGACATAAAGGATCTAATTTGGCCCAGAGGAGAGTTCAGCATCAACTTGCTGACACAGTTGCTGAGTTCAGCATCAAATTGCTGACACTGGGCACAGGCTGCACCAAAACGGACTCTGGAAGGTGATTCCCAGAGCAGCCATGATTGGACTTCCTGTTGTCTGAGTGAATAAAGCAGGCAGGGTCAGCAGCTTCAGCGTTCAAACAAAGCACTCACTAGGTACTTAATCCATGCTCAAGTGATGACAACTTTATGTCACAGTTTGACTTTGTACTTCAGTTTGACTATTATTCTTTTTAATATTTTAAATCAGCAGTTACAGTAACTGATGGCTCCCAGCTGTGTTCCTGACAGCTATGTACTAACATGACCCCAGACTATTCATTTGTCCCATTATTGACTTTGAAAATGTTATGTTCTCCTTCTCTGGCTCATTAGCAAGCTCTTTGATGAGTTTAACAGCCAGTTAATTGGAAGCATGTATGTTGCTGACACTCCCATACCACCGTACTCTCCCTTTGTAAGCTGCAGACCATCACAGAAGTACCAGAAGATTATACACCATCCAAGAGCATTATTTTCAAAGCATGTCCACACTTCACTTCCATGGGCAATTGAAAAATCAGCCTCAAGTAGTGACAGATATCATTGGGATCATTTGCTGGTTTCTCACTTTGGGAGGTCTCTCCATTATTGGACTGGTGTGTGCTGCAATATAGTCCTGCCTCCCAGCTCAGACCAACCCACTGTCATTATTACTTTACACATCATGTTCCTGATATTATCTGAAAAGTGGTCTCATCAAGGAAGTTCACAATTACATCAAACTGTATTAGTATGTTACAAAGCAGACCTACACTTCGTTAAATACTGATCTTAATATATCCTATCCTAAACAGCACTAGTTTGGTAGAATTACCCCAATAGATAAAAACTGTTTGCTCTTACTGTTTGTCTTCCACAGTTTGGTCTGGGAATTTTCCAGGACTTCAGTTTACTCAATTTAGTGGACATGTTCCTTTTAGTCTTCATTTTCATTCTTCTGTTCACATCATTGATTTTTAATGTATGGTTGATTTCTCACATCTTCCTCTGTGATTCCCCAAGTTTCAATAGTAGCCTCACAACGCGCCTTCAGCGACAAGCTCTCTGATTATCATACAGCTTTTGGACAAGGTGCTTAGTCCGCTGTTAAAATGTATAAAGCTGGGTAAAGATAACAGTGTGACGACAAGGTACTAAGGAAGAGAAGAAAGGAAAGGCAGAAAAATTTAAATACTAGGAAGTTTGATATAGAAAAAAACAAAAATCTAACTTCCACTGTAAAAATTCCGTTGCCCAACTTTCATAAAGCATATTTTCTTTTTGTATAGAAATGAGCTAGTATGTAAAGGTTTATTTTTAAAATCCATTCATGGGAAGAGAGCATTACTGGCCAGGCCAGCATTTATTGCCTATCCCTAATTTAAGAGTCAACCACATTGCTGTGGGTCTGAAACCACATGTAGACAAGACCAGGTAAGGATGGCAGTTTCCCTAAAGGACATCAGCAAACCAGATGGGTTTTTAAAACAATTGACAATGCATTCATGGTCAGCACTAGACTCTTAATTCCAGACAACAAGGTGCAGGGCTGGATGAACACAGCAGGCCAAGCAGCATCATAGGAGCAGAGAGGCTGACGAAGGGTCTAGGCCCGAAACGTCAGCCTCTCTGCTCCTATGATGCTGCGTTCATCCAGCCCTGCACCTTGTTGTCTTGGATTCTCCAGCAACTGCAGTTCCTACTATCTCTTAATTCCAGACTTTTTTTTTTATTGAATTCAAGTTCCATGATCTGCAGTGGTAGGATTTGAACCTGGATCCCCAGTGTAACACTCCAGTGAT
>NW_025966686.1:0-1969 GCF_021869965.1 Rhincodon typus
ACTTTAAAAGCACATTGAGTTAGCTCCACAGAGGCCAGTGTACTATCACCAAGTTACCCTTTATTTACTTATGCACTGATCCAGCTCCATCAGAGCCAGCTCTCAGAGTGAACAGGATGTCTGACACAAAAACCAAAAGAACTGCGGATGCTGTAAATCAGAAACGCAAACAGAGTTTGCTGGAAAACCTCAGCAGGTCTGGCAGCATCTGTGAAGAGAAATCAGAGTCAACATCTTGGGTCCGGTGACCCTGCCTCTTCAGAGTTCTGAGGAAGGGTCACCAGACCCAAAACATAACTCTGATTTCTCTTCACAGATGCTGCCAGACCTGCTGAAGATGTCTGACACTCCTGTTTATATCTGTCAGCCTGGGCTCCCGGATTGGAGCAGATTAACAGGCCCAATCAGGGAACTCATATTCTATGAGGTCCACCTGGCTGACCTCGTTCAAATCACTGGCTCTAAAGCACTTTGCAACATCCTGAGATCATTAAAAATTGCTATGTAAATGCAAATCTTTTTGTTTTCTTTTACGCCCTGTTTAATAAATGATACATGAGGGCAAAACCTGGTTCAGTTAGTTCGCACTCGCTGAAGTCAAGCTGCTTCACAGAGTAGAACGGCTCTTATGCACAGGGGTAGTGTCCCTACCTCTGAGCGAAGAGGCCCAGGTTCAACTCCCACCTGCTCCAGGGATGTGCCGAAACAAATTTGAACGGTTTGATTAAAAATTCCTAGCCTTGCAAAGCATGCATTATACACTTCAGCAAGACATGACAGGGTGCAGTCATAGGAATCATGTCCCAGCAATTATTCACTGACTTTATAAGTAAGGGCAGTGGAGGGAGGAGGGGAAAGAAAAATGGTGAGGGAAATATAAGCAAAATATATCAGTGGTTTGTAGACCTTTCTATCAGCAAACATGGGTCAGATTGTGAAATTACTACCTGAAAGACACGGACTGATAAATCTGCAGAAAGATTATGGTCTGCAAGTTAAGGGAGGTTTAAAATTCAAATGGCCAAACTTCCAGACCTTGGAGCTAAAAGTGCCATTCAATTTGGTAAATGCTCCAGCTACACATAAACCAGAAATACAGGAAGTGGGCTGTGAAAAATGAGCTCAGCCATTTTCAATACAACATCTTTCCCTACACCTTCTCCCTCACTCTCCACCCACCCTACCCCCATAAAGTCAAACTGAACTGCCAAAACACGCACACACACACACATTCATTTACAATAATTTATGGCTGATACAAATTACTGCCATCAGAGTTCATAAAATCTGATACAAGGAGATCGGTATTTTACCTTTCCAGGTTCCTACTGGGCACAGTTATGAACTGAGCTATTATTCTTCACAAAACCTTCTTAGGTAGCAGCCAGAACTAATATTAACACATATTTACCAAAGGACGTTGCCTCACAGGTTAAGCTGACAAACTGTGGATTACAGAAAACAAGCCATAACTTTACAAAGTATGATACAAGACATGGAAAGTCACTGACAAAATGTTTTCTCTGTGAGTGTCTGTGTGTCTGTGTGTGTGTGTGTCTGCACGTGTGTGTGTGTGTGTGTGTGTGTGCGCGCGCGCGCATGCACGCACGTGTGTGTGTTTGTGTGTGTCAGTGTGTACGCATTTGTGTGTGTTTGTACATGTGTGTGTGTAACTGCATTTGTGTGTGTGTGGGTGGGAGTGTTTGTGTGGGTAGGTGTGTGTCTGTGTGTGTGTACACATGTCTGAGTGTATGTGTCTGTGTGGGTGTGTGTGGGGGGTGTGTGCATGTGTGTGTATCTGTGTCTGTGTGTTTGTGTGTGTCAGTGTGTGTGGATCTGTTTGTGTGTGTGCGTGCATGCGCATGTCTGAGTGTGTGTGTATGTCTGTGTGTGTGCGGGGGGGGGATGCGCATGTGGGGGGTGTGCATGTGTGTGTTTGTGTGTGTCAGGTGTGTGTAGGAGTGTGTGT
>NW_025966686.1:21969-26291 GCF_021869965.1 Rhincodon typus
ATGACAAACAGCAGTGGCCCCAAAACAGATCCTTGAGGTACACCACTCGTAACTGAACTCCAGGGTGAACATTTCCCATCAACCACCACCCTCTTTCTTCTTACAGCTAGCCAATTTCTGATCCAAACCGCTAAATCACCCTCAATCCCATGCCTCCGTATTTTCTGCAATAGCCTACCGTGGGGAACCTTATCAAGCACTTTACTGAAATCCATATACACCACATCAACCGCTTTACCCTCATCCACCTGCTTGGTCACCTTCTCAAAGAACTCAATAAGGTTTGTGAGGCACGATCTACCCTTCACAAAACAGACCTTGACTGTCCAAATGCTGGTCCAAACCCTGTCCCTCAGTGTCCTCTCCAATAACTTGCCCATCACTGATGTCAGGGCCATTGGCCTGGAGTTTGCTGACTTGTCTTTGCTACCTTTCTTAAACAATGGTGCAACACTAGCCACCCTCCAGACTAATGGAACTTCACCAGTGGCTAAATATAAAGGAAAAACCTCTACAAGAGCCTCTGCAACTTCTACCCTAGCCTCCCACAACATCCAAGGATGGACTTGATCAGGCCCAGGGGATTTATCCACCTTAATGTGACCTAAGGCTGCAGACACCTCCTGTCTGGTAATATGTATGTGGTCCAAAACATCTCCACTTGTTCCCTTATTTCCTTAACATTCATGATTCTCTCCTTGGTAAACACTGAGGAGAAATATTCATTAAAAATCTCTCCCATTTCCTATGGCTCCACAAATAGGCAGCCATGCTGATCTTTAAGGGGACCTATTCTCTCCCTAGCCACCCTCGTACTCTTAATATAGCTATAGAACCTCTTGGGATTATCTTTAACCTTATCTGCCAAATCCATCTCATACCCTCTTTTGCTCTTCTGATTTCCCTCTTAAGTGTGCTCCTACACTTTTTATAGTTATCTAGGGGATTCAATTGAGCCCAATAGCTTAAATCCAATGTATGCTTTCTTCTTTTTCCTGACCAGAGCCTCAATATCCCTCGTCAGCCAGGGACCCCTAAACCTGCCAGCTTTTCCCTTCACCCTAACAGGGGCCTACTGTCCCTGGACTCTTGATATCAGACTTTTAAAAGCCTCCCATTTGCTAGTTGTTCCTTTTCCTTCAAACAGATTCACCCAGTTGATCTCTGCTAGATCCTGCCTAATGGCCCCCAATTTGGCCCTGCTCCAGGTCAGCACCTCAACCTGTGGACTCGTCCTTTCTTTCTCCATAACTACGTTAAAAAGCTGAAGCTGAAAAGGTACAGCAGGTCAGACAGCATCCGAGGAGCAGGAAAGTCAATGTTTCGGGACAAACCCCTTCATCAGGTCTGGGGAGGTGGAAGGCAGCCCAGAAGTAAATAGAGGGAGAGGGGTGGGGCTGGGGGAAGGGTAGATGGGATGGTGATAGGTGGATACAGGTACAAGGTTATTGTAATAGGTCAGTGGAAAGGGTGGAGTGGAGAGGTGAGTAGGAAGATTGACAGGTTACGTCAGGTCAGGGAGGCGAGGAGGAGGGGAGGGCTGGACATGGGATAAGGCTGGGCGTGGAGAGATTTTGAAGCTGGTGAAGTCAATATTGAGGCTATTGGGTTATAAGCTCCCAAGGCAAAATATCACATGTTGTTCCTCCAGTTTACATTTGGCCTCGTTCTGACAGTGGAGGAGGCCAAAGATGAACATGTCACCCGGGGAGTGGGAATTGGAATTAAAATGGATGGCAACTAGAAGGTCGGGTTGGTTGGTGTGTGCTGAGCACAGATGCTGTGCAAACCAGTCCTTGAATCTGCGTTTGTGGTGTCCTCTACGTTGGGGAGACCACATCGGTAGCAACGGATACAACAGATTAGGTTGGATGAAGTGCAGGTAAATCTCTACTGGATCTGGAAGGATTGTTTGGAGCCTTGGAAGGAGGTGAGAGGGGAGGTGTAGGGACAGCTGTTGCCCCTCATGCAGGCGCAGGAAAAGGTACCTGGTGTGATGGAGAAGTTGGTGAGGAGCGTAGAGCTGACGAGGGAGTGATGGAATGAACAGTCCCATGGAAAGTGGACAGGGGTGGGGAAGGAAATATCTTCTTGGTGGTGGGATCTGATTGTAGGCGGTGGAAATGTTGGAGGATGATGCACTGGATTCGGAGGTTCTTGGAGTGGTACGTGAGGATTAAGGGGACTCTATCCTTATTGCTGTTGAGGGGAGGAGGTTTGAGGACAGAAGTGCGGGAAATGGAGGAGATGAAGTTGAGAGCATCCTTAATTACGGAGGGGGGGAATTACAGTCCCTAAAGTAGGAGGATATCTGGAATGTCCTGGAGTATTACGCCTCATCCTGGGAGCAGATGCAGCAGAGGCAGAGGAATTGAGAGTATGGGATAGCATTTTTACAGGAAGGTGGGTGAGAAGAGGTGTAGCCAAGATAATTGTGGGAGTCAGTGGGTTTGAAATGGATGTCAGTGCTGAGTGGGTTTCCACAGATGGAGACGGAGAGGTCCAGGAAGGGGAGGGAGGTGCTATAAATCATACAGGTGAATTTGAGGGCAGGGTGGAAGATGTTGGTGAAGTTGAACTGCTCGAGCTCCTTGTGGGATCATGAGGCCGCACCGATACAGTCATCAATATAACGCAGAAAGAGGTGAGGGATGGTGCCGGTGTAGTTGTAGAAGAGGGACTGCTCCATGAGGCAGGCATAGCTCAGGTCCATGCGGTTGCCCGTGGCCACCCTTTGTTTTGTAGGAAGTGGGAGGAATCAAAGGAAAAATAGTTGAGGGTGAGGACCAGTTCTGCCAAGTGAATGAAGGTATCAGTGGAGGGGAACCAGTTGGGCCTATGGGAGAGGAAGGAGCTGAGGGCTTTTAGGCCCTCTGTGTGGGGGATACAGGTGTAAAGGGACTGTACCTCCGTGGTGAAGATGAGGTGCTGGGGGCCGGGGAAAAGGTGGTGGAAAAGGTGGAGGGCATGGCTTATGTCACGAATGTAGGTAAGGAGTTCCTGGACCAAAGGGGAAAGAACGGAGTTGAGGTAGGATCCATCTGCACTTCATCCAGCCTGATCTATTGTATCCGTTGCTCCTGATGTGATATCCTCTTTATCAGGGAGACCCCTCCCACTCCCCTGGCGACATGTTCATCCTTGGCTGCCTCCACTGTCAGAGCAAGGCCAAACGTAAACTGGAGGAACAACACCTGATATTTCACCTTGAGGCCCAAAGGCCTGAATATTAACTTCACCAGCTTCAAAATTCCTCCACGCCCAGCCTTATCCCATGTCCAGCCCTCCCCGTCCTCCTCGCCTCCCTGGCCTGACCCAACCTATCCATCTTCCTCTCACCTATCCACTCTACCCTTCCCAGTGACCAATCACAATACCCCCTACCTTCATCCACATATCACCATCTCTCCTACCCTTCCCCCAGCCTCACCCTCCTCCTTCTATTTATTTCTGGGCTCCCCTACCCCTCCCCAGTCCTGACGAAGGGTTTTGTCCCAAAACGTTGACTTTCCTTCTCCTCGGATGCCGTCTGACCTGCTGTGCTTTTCCAGCATCACATCTATTGACTCTAGTACCCCAAGAAAAGGTAGAGCTCCTCTGTCATGATACCAGAATATTGCATCGTGGTGATAGCATTCAACAAAGGATTTAAACTCACTCCAGGAAGAGGTAGCCCCATTTCCCTGGTTGATCCAAATGTTTATCCCTGTTGAGGTGAAAATATTGTTCCAAACAACCCAGGACACAAAGTGACAAGACTTGTTATTACTTTCAGGTTTCACGCAAAAGACATTGACCCAATTACAGTTAAAGAATTGGCCTGGGTCTTCCAACCGCTGGCAAGGATGGGCAGATTCCCACTGCCTGCAATGTTTTCTTTGACCCAACAATGCTGCTCATTTTTAGCCAAATCTTCCAATCTGAGGAAAAAAATCAGCACTTCCGCATAAATCCAATGAGTTGAAAAGAGTCAGTGGAAAGACATGGTATGACCCCTTTTTACTATAGTCACTGGGATATTGGAGCATGTTTCTGAAAGTCTAAGTCTTTGCAGGGGCAGGTGAGTGGGTGGATGAGTGGGTGACTGGGCAGATGAGTGGGAGAGTGAGTGGGCGAATGGGTGAGTGAGTGAGTGAGTGGGTGAGTGAGTGGACAGGTGAGTGGATGGATAGGGCAGTGAGTGGGTGGGTCATTGATTCAGTGGGTGGGTCATTGAGTCAGTGAGTGAGTGGGTGGGTGGGTCATTGAGTCAGTGAGTGAGTGGGTGGGTGGGTCAATGAGTCAGTGAGTGAGTGGGTGGGTGGGTCATTGAGTCAGTGAGT
>NW_025966686.1:26301-26565 GCF_021869965.1 Rhincodon typus
AATGAGTCAGTGAGTGAGTGGGTGGGTGGGTCATTGAGTCAGTGAGTGATTGGGTGTGTGGGTCAATGAGTCAGTGAGTGAGTGGGTGGGTGGGTCAATGAGTCAGTGAGTGAGTGGGTGGGTGGGTCAATGAGTCAGTGAGTGAGTGGGTGGGTGGGTGAATGAGTCAGTGAGTGAGTGGGTGGGTGGGTCATTGAGTCAGTGAGTGAGTGGGTGTGTGGGTCAATGAGTCAGTGAGTGAGTGGGTGGGTGGGTCAATGAGTC
>NW_025966686.1:26575-34000 GCF_021869965.1 Rhincodon typus
TGGGTGGGTCAATGAGTCAGTGAGTGAGTGGGTGGGTGGGTCAATGAATCAGTGAGTGAGTGGGTGGGTGGGTCAATGAATCAGTGAGTGAGTGGGTGGGTGGGTCAATGAGTCAGTGAGTGAGTGGCTGGGTGGGTCAATGAGTGAGTCAGTGAGTGAGTGGGTGGGTGGGTGGGCAATTCGTTGAGTTGGTGAGTGGGTGACTGAGTGAGTGCAAACCCATTACAGTTCATTCTGTGCCATGTACTGTCAGCACTGCTGTCCAGTGGCCAACCCAGCATCGGGAGAATTCAGCACCTCTGTCCCAACAAGGGGAACTCAAAACTTCACTTTGTGACCTAATCAATACCCCTACTTGCCTCTTTACCCCAACCAGTGTTAAATTCTGCCCCTGGCCTTTTCTCTCCTATTTTACTGAAAGGAAATCTGTCTAAAATATAGGCTAGAGAGCCTCTGGCTGGGCATTGTAACAAAAATGAAAGGGTCAACAAAAACTTAAAGAAGAGGCACAGAGGAAACTTAAAACTTATTGAGAACTAACCTGTTCTGCCAAACCTCCAAGGCAGCTGGGAATTGAACCTGTTGACCCACAAGTACAGAAGCTACTCCTACACCACAAGGGCATCTTCTATTCCGATGTAACTCAGTGGCTGTTAACCCAAGATAGAAACAGCTCAGGCTGAGACAATGCCAGCTTGCAGCAGTTCCCTTCTGGGTATAGGTGAGAGGTGTCAGGAACTATCCAAGCTGAATATTTGGAACTGCTTCCTCCTAAACTTGTGATCAATGAAAATGCCAACAGTTGGAATCTGTTGTCAAGATAACACGGAGTCTAATGCTGCTCCCTGACTCTGTTGAAGTTCTGGTATGCTGCTGGTGTCTTCCACTGTGAAAACTGATGTAAAGTACTTAATCAGTGCCTTCGCTATTTCTTCATTGCCCATTACCACTTTTCCAGCATCATTTTCCAATGGTCCAATGGTCACTCTTGTCTCTCTCTTATCTTTTAGATATCTAAAGAAAACTCTTCCAATCTCTTTTATAGTACTAACTAGCTTGCCCTCATATTTTATCTTCTCCCTCCTTATTGCTTTTTTAGTTATCCTCTATTGGTTTATGAGAACTTCCCAAACCTCTGTCTTCTCACTAACCTTCACCACATTGTATGTTCTTTCTTTTGTTTTTACACTGTCCCTGACATCCCCTGTCAGTCGTGGTTATATCATCCTCCACTTAGGATGTTTCTACTTCTTTGGGATGAATTTCCGCTGTGCATCCTGAATTACCCCCAGAAACTCCTGTCATTGCTGGTCTACCATGTTCCCTGCTAGGCTCCCCTTCCAACTAACTCTGGCCAGCTCCTCCCTTGTGTCTTTGTAGTTAATCTTACTCTACCATAATACCATTACATTTGATTCCAGCTTCTCCCACTCAAACTGCAGGGGGAATTCTATCATATTACAATCAATGCCCTCTTTGAATTCCTTCATCTTAAGCTCCCTAATCAAGTCTGGCTCATTTCACATCACCAAATCCAGAACTGCTTGTTCCCTAGTGGGCTCTACCACAAGCTGCTCCAAAAAACCTTCTCATAGACATTCCACAAATTCCTTTTCTTGAGATCTGCTATGAACCTGGTTTTCCCAGTCCACCCGCATATTGAAGTCCCTTTGATTATTGAAATAGTGACTTTTTTTATATGTCTTTATCTCATGGTTTATTTCATTCCCCACATACTGCTCAGAGACCTGTACACAACTCCCATCAGGATATTTTTTCCTTACAGTTCCCCAAATCTACCCACACAGATTCTATGCTTTCCAACTCTATATCTCTTCTTGTTATCGATTTAATTTCATTTCCTACTTATGAGGCAACCCCATCCCCTCTGTCCATCTACCTGTATTCTCGACAGGGTGCATAGCCTTGGATATTTAATTCCCAGCTTTGATCTCTTGCGGCCACATCTCTGTGATACCCGCAAAATAGTGACTGACAATTTCAACCTGCATGACAAGCTCAATTAGAGATAGTAGGAACTGCCTATGCTGGAGTCAGCGATAACACAGTGTGGAGCTGGAGGAACACAATAGGCCAGGCAGCGTCAGAGGAGCAGGAAAGCTGATGTTTCGGGTTGGGACCCTTCTTCAGCTCATTTACCTTGTTTCATATACTGCCTGCATTTAAATACAACACCCTCAGTCCTGCGTTGACTGCCCTCTGCATCTGCTGTGCCTGAAGTTAGATTTCTGACACTTGCCATACTCTCTGTCCTACTACTTGTTCTGGAAATATTAATAATCTCTGCTGAGCCCTTCCCACCTCTGGCTTTTTCCTAATTTCCCATGCAACTCAACCCAACCCCTCACTATTTAGTTTAAAGCCCTATCCACAGCCCTAGTTATACAATTCGCCAGGACTCTGGTCCCACCATGATTCAGGTGGAGTCCATCCCATTGGAACAGCTCTCTCCTTCCCCAGTACTGGTCCAATGTCCCATTAATTCAAATACATTTCTCCCACACCAATCTTTGAGCCATGTGTTTACATCTTTAATCTTGTTGATCCTGTGTTAATTTGCTTGTGGCTCAGGTTGTAATCTGGAGATTATCACCTTTTTGGTTCTGCTTTTAAATTTAGCCCGTAGCTACTCATAATCCCTCAGCAGAAACTCGTTCCTCTTTCTTCCTATATTGTTGGGACCTACATGGACCAAGAAAACTGGATCTTTCCCCTCCTACTCCAAATTCCTCTGCAGCCCAGATGAGATATCCTGAACATGGGCTCCAGGTAGGCAACACAGCCTTCAGGACTCTTGATCCCGGCCACAGAGAACATTGTCTATTCCCCTGACTATACTATCCACAATTACAACTACATTGCTCTCTTCTCCCTGCTTTTGAATGCCTCCCTGTTACCACGGTGCTATGGTCAGTTTGCTTATCCTCCCTATAGCTCCCTCCCTCATCCACACAGGAAGCAAGAATCTCAAACCTGTTAGACAAGCTCAAGGGCTGAAGCTCCTTCAGCACTAGCTCCTAGATCCCTCTACCTGCCTCACTCATAGTCACACCCTTCTGTCCCTGACCACTGACGAAATTCAAGGTAGTTAGTCTCAGGGGTGTGACTGCCTCCTGAAACACAACGTCCAGGTAACTCTCCACCTCCCTGATGCATCACAGTGCTCGAAACTCAAGTTCCAGCTTATCAGCTCTGAGGCTGAGTACCTGAAGTAACCAACACTTGCTACGGATGTGGTCACTATGAGCCACAATGAGGTCCACCAGTTCCCACAGCATGCAATAATGACACATTGCTCAGTCCAGCATCTTTCTATTACTTACTTAGTTCTTGTGTCTTTTTTAAATTTCCTGCTGGTCTTTTAGTTTACAGCCAATAAATATTTCCCCAATTTCCCTTCAATCTAAAAGTAACCTATAATAGACAGTCAAATGGGCAGTTATCAGCATTTAGCTTCAATCTGGCAGGTGGGAGAATGGGAGACTGCAAACAAATGAGGCTAGATTCAGGAGGAATGAAGGTGAGGATGAGCAATTCCATGCAAAAAGTTCTGTCGCCCCACAACACGAGAATCTCATCTCACCATTCAACACTCGGTTGAAAAATGGGACTTTCTGAGCTTGATGTCAAGACGTTCTGTGGTGGATACCTTCCCTAATTTTCCTACCTTTCTCACCATAGTCCACATGGTTTAGGGGCTGAGAAGATTCCACCCAGAGTGTTGTTAGATTATAGAATGTCCCCCTAGAAATCATTATGGAAATGAAATTCATAATGACTTTCAAAACCGAACTCACTAAATATGTGAATCAAAACATTAGAGGAGTCACAGCAGAGAATGAGAATGAGTGACTAGTTTTTTTCAATGAACTATCACAGTTGCAATAGGCTGAATGGTTTTCTCATGTATTGCAAATTTATTTGACTCCAAATGATTTATTTCACCAAAGATATTTGGTTTGGTCTCCATCACATACAATTAAATAGGGATCAAAGTGGTACCTGCATCAGGTCATAGCTGAATAAATATTTCCTTCTTGTCTAAAGTAAATCACCTCACACATTATGTTCCTGCAAATTTTGGATGGAATGGAAGTACAGTTTTTGTCTACTGCAGATACTATGTGTCCACCAGAAAAGAAAGACAGTATACTGTTTCTGCTTTGTGTTCCCTCTGTGACATACTTTCACAAATTATTTATATAGAATCCCTACAGTGTGGAAACAGGCCATTCAGCCCAACAAGTCCACACCAACTCTCTGAGGAGCATCCCAGCCAGACTCACCCCCCCTACCCTAACCCTACAAACCCCATGGCTAATCCACCTAACGTATGTATCCATGGACACTCAATCCACCTAACCTGCACATCTTTGGACTGAGGGAGGAACCTGGAGCAAACCCACACAGACACAGGGAGAATGTGCAAACTTCACACAGACAGTCACCTGAGGCTGGAATTGAACTTAGGTCCCTGGTGCTGCAAAGCAGCAGCACTAACCACTGAGCCACCATGCACCCTAGTGATCCTCTCACAGGCTCAGTTCATCAATAGTGACCACGACATGTTTAAATGCATCGCTTTTTTAAGAACAATACAGCCCCTCAAACCTGCTCCTCCATTTAATATGAACATGACTGATGTCATCCCAGCCAGAACTCCATCTTCCTGCCCGCTCTCCATAACCCTTCAACTTGTTAGTAACTAAAAATATAACTATCTCCTCCTTAATTTACTCAATGTTCCAGCATTCACTGCAGTCTAGGATAGTGAATTCCACAGATTCATGACCCTTTGCGAGATGTAATTCGTCCTCATCACTGTTTTAAATCTATTTCCTCTTATCCTGGAACTATGACCTCTCATTCTAGATTGCCCCCATGAGGAAGCATCCTAATTTGTCAATACCCTTTGGCATCTTTTATATCTCAATTACATTTCCTCTCATTCTTCCAAATTTTAGACAGTGCTGACTTAAGCTGCTCAATCTCCCTTCATAAGATAAACCCCTCACGTCTGGAATCCATCCAGTGAACCTCCTCTGAACTACCTTTAATACAATTATATGCCTTCTCAACTAAGGAGGCCAAAATTGCACTTAATACTTCAGCTGTTGTCTCACTAATGCTTTGTACGGTTGTAGCAATACTTCCCTGATTTTATATTGTATTCCTTTACCAGGACCTACATCCATCCAGGTATCTGGCAGCATTCCATCACAGTCCTGCCTAGTGTTTTGCAGATAATGGACAGATTTTAGGGAGTCAGGAGGTGAGTTACTCACTGTAGGAATTCTAACCTCAGACCTGGCCTTAGCTAGTTCAATTCAATTCAGTTTATCTTGAAATTAAAAGCTACCCCAGAGAAGATGTCTTCCTCCTTTTATTTTGAATTAGTTCTCAGAATGTGGATGTCACTGCCTAGTCCATTGCCCATTCCTAATTGCCCTTTGGAAGATGGTGGTGAGCTATGTTCTTGAATTATTGCAGTCCATATTATGTAGGTACACTCACGTTGCTGTTAGGAAAGCAGTTCCAGGATTTTGACCCTACAGCACTGAAAGATCAGTGACATATTTCCAAGTTAGGGTGGTGTTTGGCTCGGAGGAGATTGAATGCCAATCAACTAGGTTGTTTTGTCCTGTATGGCATTGTTTCTTGAATGTTGTTGGAGCTGCATCTATCCAGACAAGTGGGGAGTATCCCATCACACTCCTGACTCATGCTTTGTAGATGATGGACAGGCTTTGGGGAGTCAGAGGGTGAGCGACTCATTACAGTATTCCTAGCTTCTGACCTGCATGTGTAGCCACAGTATTTATATGCTACTCTAGTTGAGTTTCTGGTCAATGGTAACACCTAAGACATTGATAGTCAGGGATTCAGTGATGGCAATGTTACTAAATGACAATGGGTAATGGTTGGATTCTGTGTTTTTGGAGATGGTCCTTGACTGGCACTTCTGTGGCACAAATGTTACTTGCTATTTGTCAAACCTGATATTGTCTAGATTTTGCAGCTTATGGGCACAATGTCAGTATCTGAGGAGTCATGAATAATGCTAAATATTGTTCAATAAATCTCTCTGGATTTATTAATTGAATGTAAATTACAACTGCCCAGAAATTAGCCTGGGCCACTGGATCAGTAATCCAGTGACATTACCACTATTCCACCGTCTCACTCCATAAATGATTTACACTTGTGCACAGAAGATATCAGTTGCTTGTTTGTCTTCTTTATCTTCTTATCTCTGTCCTACTTTCCTTTCACTATTAGGAGAAAGGCCCCAGTCTCAGTGGGTTACGTATCCACATCCCTATGTAAATTTCTTTTTGCTTTGAACATTGTGTTGCCCCCAGGTGGAATAATAACTCCTGAATATAAGCCCTTGTGTATTGAGCTGAAAGTGGTAGCCACATGTGTTAGCCAAGATTAGCCCAAATCACACAAAGCCCAGTCTGTTACTAGGCTCATGAAGAATTTGTTTAAGCCAGTTTGGATGAACATCGAACACAAGCATTGGATCCCTTAAATATATCAGAAAGGAGCCCAACACCCGATGAAGAGCTTAACGTCAAGAGACTTATTGGTAATTAATGGCACAGGATTCTATCGTGACTAGCAACTGCCAGCTGCATTGGTCTAGGGGTAATCTCAATAGACTGTTAATTCAGAGATCCAGGCAATGTTCTGGGCACCTTGGTTCATCACCCATATGGCAGATGGTGAAGTTTGAATTGGGGGAAAAAGAAATCCAGAATCAAGAATCTAATGATGAATGTGAAACCATTATTGATTAATTGTGGAAAAACCCACCAGATTCCTTAATGCCCTTTAGGGAAAGGCACTGCTACCCGGCCTACGTGTGACCCCAGACCTACAGCAATGTGATTGACTCTTAACTGCCTCTCTGGACAATTAGGGATGGGCAATTAATGCTGGCCTAGTCAACAACACCCACATCCCATGAATGAAAAACTCCAGAGATAGCAGGAACTGCAGATGCTGGAGAATCTGAGATAACAAGGTGTAGAGCTGGATGAACACAGCAGGCCAAGCAGCATCAGAGGAGCAGGAAGGCTGACGTTTCGGGCCTAGACCCTTCTTCAGAAATGGGCTTCGCAGTGGGGTTAAAATTGTTTCAGAGATAGCAGGAACTGCAGATGCTGGAGAATCTGAGATAACAAGGTGTAGAGCTGGATGAATACAGCAGGCCAAGCAGCATCAGAGGAGCAGGAAAGCTGACGTTTCGGGCCTAGACCCTTCTTCAGAAATGAACATCAAACACAAGCATTGGATCCCTTAAATATATCAGAAAGGAGCCCAACACCGGATGAAGAGCTTAACGTCAAAAGACCCTTCTTCAGAAAAACTCCAGTTAAGTTTAACAATAAATTTGTT
>NW_025966687.1:0-987 GCF_021869965.1 Rhincodon typus
TTGGGGAATGAGCCCGGCCAGGTGGTTGAAGTTTTAGTAGGGGGTTACTTTGGGAATAGTGATCACAATTCCGTAAGTTTTAGCATACTCATGGACAAAGACAAGAGTGGTCCTAAAGGAAGAGTGCTAAATTGGGGGAAAGCCAACTATAGCAAAATTCGGCAGGAGCTGGGGAATGTGGATTGGGAGCAGCTGTTTGAAGGTAAATCCACATTTGATATGTGGGAGGCTTTTAAAGAGAGGTTGATGAGAGTGCAGGACAGACATGTCCCTGTGAAAATGAGGGATAGAAAGGGCAAGATTAGGGAATCATGGATGACAGGTGAAATTGTGAGATGAGCAAAGAGGAAAAAGGAAGCATACATAAGGTCTAGGCGACTGAAAACAGACGAAGTTTTGGAAGAAAATCGGGAAAGTAGGACCAATCTGAAACGAGGAATTAAGAGGGCTAAAAGGGGTCATGAAATATCTTTAGCAAACAGGGTTAAGGAAAATCCCAAAGCTTTTTATTCGTACATAAGGAGCAAGAGGGTAACTAGAGAAAGGGTTGGCCCACTCAAGGACAAAGGAGGGAAGTTATGCGAGGAGTCAGAGAAAATGAGTGAGATTCTTAATGAGTACTTTGCGTCAGTACTCACTGAGGAGAGGGATATGACAGATGTTGAGGTTAGGGATAGATGTTTGATTACCCTAGGTCAAGTCGGCATAAGGAGGGGGAAGTGTTGGGTATTCTAAAAGGCATTAGGGTGGACAAGTCCCTAGGTCAGGATAGGATCTATCTCAGGTTACTGAGGGAAGCGAGAGAGGAAACAGCTGGGGCCTTAATAGCATCCTTGAGCACAGGTGAGGTCCCGGAGGACTGGAGAATTGCTAATGTTGTCCCCTTGTTTAAGAAGGGTAGCAAGGATAATCCAGGTAATTATAGACCGGTGAGCCTGATGTCAGTGGTGGGGAAGCTGCTGGAGAAGATACTGAGGGATAGGATCT
>NW_025966687.1:25987-34000 GCF_021869965.1 Rhincodon typus
CCTCTATCCCTCTTCTATCCGCCTCCCACTCTCTCCCTATTTATTTCGGAACCCCCTTCCCCTCCCCCTTTTCTGATGAAGGTTCTAGGCCCGAAACGTCAGCCTCTCTGCTCCTATGATGCTGCTTGGCCTGCTGTGTTCATCCAGCCCTGCACCTTGTTGTCTTGGTTTTGAGAAATGTCAGCTTTCCTGCTCTTCTGATGCTGCCTGGCCTGCTGTGTTCCTCCAGCTCTACACCTTGTTAGCTATGAACTGGTTTTGACTGGTTTTTGGGCAGGGGGCAGTTCTGCTTTGCCTCTTGTGCCAGTTCTATTACCTCTCCTGTGAAGGCATTTATTCTTTCCTTGGAGGGGGTGAGGATACAGATGTCCAGCACCTCCTCCCCCACACCCCACCTGGATATCATTGCTCTACTCTGCTATGGGATGTCTTCTCCTCCGCAAGGACGCAAATGAGTGAGAAGCGAGTGGGTGAATCAGCTGGTACAGCTGTTACATATGTAATGGTAGGGGTAGGCGGGCGATGGCCTAGTGGTATTATCAGTGGACTATTAATATAGAAACCCAAGTAATGTTCTGAGGACCTGGGTTCAAATTCCACCATGGCAGGTGTGGGTCTGGAGTCACTCTCACCTGGTCTGGCCTCCATGTGACTTCAGACTCCTAGCAATGTGGTTGACTCTCAATTGCCCTCTGAAATGGCCTAGCAAGCCACTCAGTTGTACCAACTGCGACAAAGTCTCAAAGAAATGAAACTGAACAGATCACCCAGCATCAACCGAGGCATCGGAAAAGACAACGGCAGAAACAGCTCTGTCGACCCTGCAAAGTCCTCCTCACTAACATCTGGGGGTTAGTGCCAAAATTGGGAGAGCTGTCTCACAGATTAGTCAAGCAACAGCCTGACACAGTCATACTCACAGAATCATGTCTTACAGACAATGTCCCAGACACCACCATCACCATCCCTGGATATGTCCTGTCCCACCGGCA
This sequence comes from Rhincodon typus, assembly GCF_021869965.1. Lineage (NCBI taxonomy): Eukaryota > Metazoa > Chordata > Chondrichthyes > Orectolobiformes > Rhincodontidae > Rhincodon > Rhincodon typus. Next base: position 26,980 of record NW_025966687.1, read on the forward strand.
GGACAGACCCAGCAGAGGGGGCGGCACAGTGGGATACAGTCGGGAGGGAGTTGCTCTAGGATCCCTCAGCATTGACTCTGGACCCCATGATGTCTCATGGCTTCAGGTTAAACATGGGCAAGGAAACCTCCTGCTGATTACCACATACCGTCCTCCATCAGCTGATGATTCAGTACTCCTCAATGTTGAACAACACTTAGAGGAAGCACTGAGGATGGCATGGGCATAAAATGTACTCTGGGTGGGGGATTTCAATCACCACCACCAAGAGTGGCTCGGTAGCAGTACGAAAGATCGAGCTGGTCAAGTCCAAAAGGATGCAGCAGGTGGTGAGGGAACCAACAAGAGGGAAAAACATACTTAACCTCATCCTTACCAATCTGCCAGCTGCAGTTCCATCTGTCCATGACAGGATCGGTAAGAGTGACCATCGCACAGTCCTTGTGGAGATGAAGTCCCGCCTTCACATTGAGAACAACCTCCATAGTGTTGTGTGGCACTGTCACTGTGCTAAATGGGACAGACTTCACACAGATCTAGCAACTCAAACTGGACATCCATGAGGCGCTGTGGACCATCAACAGCAGCAGAATTGTACTCCAGCACAATCTGTAACCTCATGGCCCGGCATATCCCCACTCAACCAGTACCATTAAGCCAGGGGATCAACCCTGGTTCAATGGAGGGCACAAGAGGCCATGCCAGGAGCAGCACCAGGCATACCTGAAGATGAGGTGTCAACCTCGTGAAGCCATCAAACAGGACTACTTGCACGCCAAACAGTGAAAGCAGCAAGTGATAGACAGAGCTAAATGATCCCACAACCAACGGATCAGATCTAAGCTCTACAGTCCTGCCACATCCAGTTGTGAATGGTGGTGGACAATTAAACAACTCACTGGAGGAGGAGGCTTCACAAATATCCCCATCCTCAATGATGGAAGAGCCCAGCACATCAGGGCAAAAGATAAGGCTGAAGCATTTGCAGCAAACTTCAGCCAGAAGTGCCGAGTGGATGATCCATCTCGGTCTCCTCCAGTGGTCCCCATCATTACAGATACCAGTCTTCAGCCAAATTGATTCACTCCACGTGATATCAAGAAACATTTGGAGACACTGGATACTGCAAAGGCTACCGGCCCTGACAACATTCCGGCAATAGTACTGAAGACTTGTGCTCCAGAACTTGTTGCTCCCCTAGCCAAGCTGTTCCAGTACAGTTACAACACTAGTATCTACCTGGTAATGTGGAAAATTGCCCAAGAATGTCCTGTACACAAAATGCAGGACAAATCCAACCCTGGCCAATTACCGACATCAGTCTACTCTTGCTCATCAGTAAAGTGATGGAAGGTGCCATCAACAGTGCTATCAAGCAACACCTGCTCAGCAATATCCTGCTCAGTGACACCCAGTTTGAGCTCAATCAGGGCCACTCAGCTCCTGACCTCATTACACCCTTGGTTCAAACAAGGACAAAAAAGCTGAAATCCAGAGTTGAGGTGAGAGTGACAGCCCTTGCCATCAAGACTACATTCGACCGAGTGTGGCATCAAGGAGCCCTGGCAAAACTGGAATCAGTGGGTATCAGGGGGCAAACTCTCTGGTGGTTGGAGTCATACCTGACACATAGGAAGATGGTCGTGGTTGTGGGAGGTCAGTCATCTCAGCTCCAGGACATCTCTGCAGGAGTTCCTCAGGGTAGTGTCCTTGGCCCAACCATCTTCAGCTGCTTCATCAGTGACCTTCCCGCCATCATAAGGTCAGAATTGGGGATGTTCGCCGATGATTGCAAATGTTCAGCACCATTTGCAATTCCTCAGATACTGAAGCAGTCCGTGTTCAAATGCAGCAAGATCTGGACAATATCCAGGCTTGGGCTGACAAGTGGCAAATGACATTCATGCCACACAAATGCCAGGCTCTGACCATTGCCAATAACCCGACTGCCGTAGTTGACAGGGCCCTCAGCCAAGTCTGACCCATTTCCTGCACCTCACTTAGCTTGGTGACCAGTGGTGTTCTGCAGGGATCTGTTCTGGGGCCTCTGCTCTTTGTGATCTTTATAAATGACTTGGATGAGGAAGTGGAAGGGTGGGTTAGTAAGTTTGCCGATGACACAAAGGTTGGTGGAGTTGTGGACAGCTTGGAGGGCTGTTGTAGTTTGCAACAGGACATTGACAGGATGCAGAGCTGGGAAAAGAAGTGACAGATGGAATTCAACCCAAAAAAGTGTGAATTGATTCATTTTGGAAGGTTGAATTTGAATGCAGAATACAGGGTTAATGGCAGGATTCTCAGCAGTGTGGAGGAACAGAGGGATCTTGGGGTCCACATCCATAGATCCCTCAAAGTTGCTACCCAAGTTGATAGGGTTATAAAGAAGGCGTATGGTGTGTTGGCTTTCATTGGCAGGGGAATTGTGTTTAAGAGCTGCGAAGGTGTGCTGCAGCTCTATAAAATCCTGGTTTGACCACACTTGGAATATTGTGTTCAGTTCTGGTCACCTCATTATAGGAAGGGTGTGGAAGGTTTAGAGAAGGTGCAGAGGAGATTTACCAGGATGCTGCCTGGTCTGGAGGGCAGGTCTTATGAAGAAAGGTTGAGGAAGCTAGGGCTTTTCTCATTGGAGCGAAGAAGGATGAGAGATGACTTGATAGAGGTGTACAAGATGATGAGAGGCATAAATAGAGTGGATAATCAGAGACTTTTTCCCAGGGCGGAAATGACTATTATGAGGGGGCATAATTTTAAGAAGATTGGAGGAAGGTATAGGGGAGATGTCAGAGATAGGTTCTTTACACAGAGTTTGGTGGGCATGTGGAATGCACTGCCGCCAGTGATGGTGGAGTCAGATACATTAGGGACATTTAAGGCACATGGAGGATAGTAAAATGTAGGATATGCCAGGTAGTTTGATCATAGAGTAGGATAATAGATTGGCACAACATTGTGGGCCGAAGGGCCTGTACTGTGCTGTACTGTTCTACGTTCTATGTTCCTCACCCTCTTCTTCCCTCATACAACAGTGAGAGGGTCTCCTTCGTCCTCACTTACCATCCCACCAGTATCCACATCCATAGGATCATTAGCCACTATTTCTGCCATCTCCAGTGGGAAACCTCCACCATACACATATTCCCCTCCCCTCCCTTGTCCGCCTTCTAGATGAACCATTCCCTCCAAGACACCCTGGTCCACTCTTCCTTCACTCCCAATAGCACCCCCACAACCTCACAGCATGTACCCCTGCAACTGCAGAAGGTGTAACACCTCCCTGTTTAATTCCTCCCTCCTAACTATCCAAAGCTCCAAGCATTCCTTCTCAGTGAACAGTGCTTTATCTGCACTTCTCTCGATCTAGTCTACTGCATTCACTGCTCAAAATGTGATCTCCTCTGCACTGGGAAGATGAAGCACAGACTGAGTGACTGCTTTACAGAAGACTTAGGTTCTGTCTGCAAACAAGACCCTGAGCTTCCAGTTGCCTGTTACTTCAACATACCACCCTGTTCCATGGCCAACATCTCTGTCTCAAGTTTGCTGCAGTGCTCCAGCGAAGCTCAGCGCAAGCTGGAAGAACAGCACCTCATTTTCTGCTTTGAAACTGTACAGCTTTCTGGACTCAGTATCGAGTTCAACAATTTTAGGGCTCAAGGCACCTTCTCCCATGTCCTTACCCCAACCCCCATTCACCAGGCCTTGTTATCACATGGACTGCTACCACAACCAACTCATTGTCCGTCACCAATAACCCCCATTAGCAGCAATTCATTCCCCCAGGCTGACCTAAACCCTCGCTTTTGCCTGCCTATCTATTTTTCTCATTCTCCGGGCTCCATCTCCATCAATTGTTTACTCCTTCCCCTTCCTTCCATCCCATCTTCAAAATATATACCAACCTTTTCCCAGTTACAATCAGCTTTGAAGAAGGTCACTGGGCCCAAAATGTTAATTCTGCTTTCTCTCTACGGAGGCTGCCTGACCTGCTGAGTTTTTCCAGCAATTTTTCATTTTGTTTCTGATTTCCAGCATCAGCAGTTCTTTGGATTTTTATTAAAAAATTATGAATCATGTCAATTAGCTATTGATCCAGCAACAATTAATGATGAACTGATGGCTGAGGAAAAGAATGATTACTTTCTCCAAGCATATAAATTAACACTTATACCCTGTTCACCCCAGAAAAACACTTGCAAGTCTGACGTGTGAATAAATTACATTACAACCCTTATCTTAGGGAATTCAATAAAGCATTTTTATTGCAATGAGAGTGCAGTGAAATTCAATTCATAAAAATTGGAAAATGCTGTTGAGACATGAGTAAAATGATTTGACTTGAAAACCAGTTTACCACAGTAACATGTGAATATTAGAGTAAATTCAATGACATGAATGATGCCTCTGTTTCTTTGTGTAAGCACTATTACATATTACTGGTTAATGAGCCTCCATTTTAATTCCTTCCACATTGTTCGAGACACCAGCCTTCTGTTAGTGCTTTTGTGTTCCTGTTCTGTAATCACAACCCTGAGCAAGAACTTCTGTGTAATATTTTTGATAAACATTGAAGAATGAAAAAGAAAGGTTAAAATAGAAGAATATAAAAGCATTTGAAGTTTTAAATAATTAAAACTTCTCTTTAAAAGAGAAAAAAAATAGTGAAAGCACTGAGAGTAACTGCACCATATTGGCCACAACTGTTCAAGAAAATGATTTATCACTAAATTCTCAGGAACAATTTAGAAAGGAACAACAATGCCTTGCTAGAGATAACACGGTGTGGAGCTGGAGGAACACAGCAGGCCAGGCAGCATCAGAGGAGCAGGAAAGTTGACGTTTCAGGTCGGGACACTTCTTCAGAGATGCTTGCTAAAGATGCTCACATCTCATGAATGAATAATACAACACGATGTAACACAGACTGAGCTAGTTGTGTCTCTGCTCATTCTTTAAATGAACTAACTAATTGCTCCCACTTGGAACAAAGAACAGTTCAGCACAGGAACAGGCCCTTCGGCCCACCAAGCCTGTCCCATGGTATAACGCCTTTCTAAACCAAAAATCTTTTGCCTCTACATGGTCCATATCACTCTATTCCCTGCCTATTCATATATCTGTCAAGATGCCTCTTGAATGTTGCTATTGTATCTACCTCCACCACATTTTCTGGCAGTGCATTCCAGGAACTTACCAGAGTCTGTAAACAAAACTTGCCTCTCACATTCCTTTAAACTTGCCCTCTTTTACTTTAAATCTATGTCCCCTGGTAATTAACATTTCTATCCTGGGAAAAAAGACTCCTGTCCATGTCTCTCATAATTATGTAAACCATCCTGCAGCCTCTGATATTCAAGTGAAAACAAACAAATCTGTCCACTCTCTCTCAATGGCTAACCAAACCAGGCAACATCATGGTAAATCATTTCTGTACCCTCTCCAAAGCCTCTATATCTTTTTAGTAGTGTACTGACAAGAACTGTATACCATATTCCAAATGTGGCATAGCTAAAATTCTATACAGCTGCAACATAACTCACCAATTTTTATACCCTTTGCCCTGACCAATGAAGGTAAGCATGTCATATGCCTTCTTGACCAGCTTATCCACTTTCTGCCACTTTCAGGAAACTGTGGACTTGTACATCTAGATCCCTCTGTACATTGATGCTAATAAGGGTTCTGCCATTTCCGGTATACTTCCCTCCTGCATTAGAACTTCCAAAATGCATCATAATCACCTCACATTCCATCTACAATTTCTCTGCCCAAGTCTCCAGTATTCTGTTGTATCTTTTGATAATCCGCCTCACTATCCACAGACCCCCCAATCTTGTGTCATCCACCAACTTGGTGGATTAGTGAGTTCGCCGACGATACGAAGGTGGGTCGAGTTGTGGGTAGTGCGGAGGGCTGTTCTAGGTTACAAAGGGACATTGATAGGATGCAGAGCTGGGCTGAGAAGTGGCAGATGGAGTTTAACCATGAAAAGTGTGAGGTCATTCATTTTGGAAGGACAAATTTGAAAGCAGAATACAGGGTTAACGGAAAGATTCTTGGCAGTGTGGAGGAGCAGAGGGATCTTGGAGTTCATGTCCACAGTTCCCTGAAAGTTGCTACCCAGGTGGATAGAGTTGTTAAGAAGGCGTATGGTGTGTTAGCTTTCATTAATAGAGGGATTGAGTTCAAGAGCTGTGAAGTTATGCTCCAGCTATACAAAAGCCTGGTTCGGCCACATCTGAAGTATTGTGTCCAGTTCTGGTCGCCTCATTACAGGAAAGATGTGGAAGCGTTAGAAAAGGTGCAGAGGAGATTTAACAGGATGTTGCCTGGAATGGAGGAAAGGTCTTACCAGGAAAGGTTGAGAGAGCTAGGGCTTTTCTCTTTAGAACGATGAAGGATGAGAGGTGACTTGATAGAGGTGTACAAAATGATCAGAGGTATAGATAGAGTGGATAGCCAGAGACTTTTTCCTAGGGTGGAGGTAGCTATTATGAGGGGGCATAGTTTTAAAGTGAGTGGAGGTAGATATAGGGGAGACGTTAGAGGTAGGTTCTTTACTCAGAGAGTGGTGGGGGCATGGAATGCATTGCCGGAGAGGGTAGTGGAATCGGCCACATTAGGGGCATTTAAGCAGCTATTAGATAGGCATATGAATGCTAGTATAAGGTAGGAGTGGAGGTTAGATAGACCTTAGGTTTAGGGTAAAAAGTTCGGCACAACATTGTGGGCCGAAGGGCCTATATTGTGCTGTACTGTTCTATGTTCTAACTTACTAATCAGGCCATCTGCATTCTCCTCCAAATCATTTATATATTTTAGAAACAGCAGGGGTCCCACCATTGATCCTCGTGGAATACTACTAGTCACAGATCTCCAGTCAGCAAAACACCCTTCCACCACTGCAAAGCATTTGTTAAGGACCTCACCCACATCCTCAGGCTCCATACATAAATTCCCTCCTTTGTCCTTGAGTGGATGTACCCTTTCCTTTGCTACCCTCTTGCTCCTTATATATGTA
>NW_025966688.1:20033-34000 GCF_021869965.1 Rhincodon typus
ACTGTCACTGCCTCACCGGCCCCCCTCTCACTGTCACTGCCTCACCGTACCCCTCTCACTGTCACTGCCTCACTGGCCCCCCTCTCACCGTCACTGCCTCACTGAACCGCTCTTGCCACCAAACTGGCCCACTCTTGATCTGCCACCATTGCTCTGACCTACGCTCGATCCACAGCCCATACCTTCAGCTCCAGCTACGCTGTTCCCAGGTGCCACCTGACTCCTTAGGCAGGTAGTTATAACTGCAGGGGGTGGGGGATGGGAACGTGTCGGTGTGGAAGGTCCTTATTGTTCACTGATAGTGTTTTTTCCTCTGGATCAGGTAGGTGTGGTTTCAATTCCCCCTTGGTCTAAAGTTACATTTGAGAAAGTTGATTGAAAATACCCCTCCCTACTCTGTTTTGACTTTGCTGTCTTCCTACCACTCGCTCACCTATGATGGTCTGCATTACCCCTTAATGGGCTTGTAAAGGCTGTTGACACCAGAAAGCATTATGCAGTGTCCTTCTCCACTTTGGTTGCACCATGAAGTTTGTCACCATCCTTCGCCTGCTCCACGACGGCACGGAAGTCATGGTAATGACAAATGGTTCCACCATTGACGCATTCCCCGTTGGGACCAGTGTCAAGCATGGCTGCACTATCGCCCCGACAAGCTCCCTGCTGGAGTGGAGCTAACTTCCAGACCCTGTGGGGAATTATCAACCTCCACCACCTTCAAACCAAAACCAAACTCACCCCCAACCAGCGTCATCGAGCTGCAGTACGCACATGATGCTTGTGTGTATGTGCAATCTCAGAGGATGTACTCCAGGCCATTGTCAGCACCTTTACAGAGGAATATGAGAGCATGGGTCTCACCCTGAACATCCGCAAGACAAAGGCCCTCCACCAACCTGGCCTGGCATTGTGGGGCAAACCCCAGATCATCAAGGTCCATGGGAAGGCCTTAGAGAATGCTGACCACTTCCAATACCTTGTCCTATCAGCCAAAGCAGCTATTGATGAAGAGATCCAGCACCGCTTCCAGAGTGCTAGCATAGCCTTTGGCTGCTTGAGGATGCAGCACCAAGATATTGGTTTATAGAGCTGTGGTGGATCCCTCCCTTCTATATGGCTCTGAGATGTTGAACTGTCTACATCAGAGACCTCAAGGCACTGGAGCAGTTCCACCAATGCTGCCTGTGCAAGACCCTGTGAATCCGCTGGGAGGAAAGACCCATCAACTCCAGCTTCCTCAACCAGGCCAACATCCCCAGCATCGAGGCCCTGACCCCCTCCCCTTTGACCAGCTGCGATGGGCTGGGTACATAGTCCGCATGTCCGACACGAGACTCCCTGAGCAGCTGCCCCATCCCCGGCTCCGAAACGGCAGGCCAGCCCCAGGGGGACAGAGGAAGCGTTTCAGTGATCCCCCTCAAGGCCTCACTGGGGAAGTGCCACAGACACCTGGGAATCACTGGCCCCAAGACCATCCAAAGTGGAGTCTTGAGGAGCATCTGGGAAGGCGTCGAGCTCCTGGAGACTCACTGTTGGGAAAAAGCGGAAGCTGGGGGGATTCCAGGGAAAGGAGCGCACTGCCACACCAACGCCCCATCCACCCCCTTCCCGTGCTCTCCTTCTGACCCCATGTGTAACAGAGCCTGTGGTAGCCCCATTGGTCTGTACAGCCACCTACAGACTCACCCTGGGAGGGGAAGGGAGTGACCCTCATCTGTGAGGGACTGTCAGTGATGATATAATGGGTTTGCGTGTAAATTAATCGATTGGACATCACGGGTGATGTGCTGGTGGTGGATAATAGTTGAAAAATCAAGCTGCGTCATTTGGTGACAGACAGAAAAAAGTGTTCAATCACATGTAAGAGCAACTCTGGGAAAAAAAAATGAGAATGAAAGGATGGTTGTTATGGTTCAGTGGTAATGTCCCTTCCTGTGAGCCAGGAGGCCCACCTTCTCCAGAGGTATGTCATGACATCTCGGAACATGTTGATTAGAAAATATCTGTAAAACATTGAGGAAGGTACTTATGGTGCAGAGACCTAGGTTCAAGTGCCACCTGCTCTGGAAATGTGTTGTAAAATCTTTGAACTATTTGATTAGGAAATACGCAGATGAATTGAGAATATGAGCAGAAGAAGGCCATTCAGCCTTTTAGGCCCATTCTACCGTTCAACCTGGTCATAGCTCGCCCTCATCTTAGCACCATTCCCCTTCTTTCTCCTCAAACCCCAAGACAACGTTAGCGTCTAGACATCTGCAAGTTTCTTACTTTGCCCTCATCAAAACTGACCTATTTCATTTAAGAATTATTTAGCTGAGTGCTCAAAACTCTATAGAATAAAAGGCAATGGGCTATGTGTTGGAAAATTGGATTAGACTGGACAGGTGCTTGATGACTGTAAAAACTCCTTGACTCTATGACTCTTATTGTTATTAATCACGCCTACTATTAACACCTATTTTACATCTCAATTCCTCCTTCACTACCATTACCACTCCCTTTGGCTTTTGTTCTGGGCAACTGCACCATCAGTTGCACTTGCATCTTCCTCCCCTTTGTCAACAACATGAAAATCATCATTCCCTTCAGTTCCGAAGATGAGTCATATTGAACTCAAAATATTAACTTCATTTCTGTCTCCACAGAGGCTGCCAGACTGGCTGAGTTTCTCCAGCGCTTTCTGTTTTTTTTTCCAGCATCTGCAGTATTTTGCTTTTATTTCTTTCATTCCATCTTAAGTTTATTAAAAGACTTTCTTCAGCCAGAGGGTGGTGAATCTGTGGAACTCTTTGCCACAGAAGGCTGTGGAGGCCAAGTCTAAGACAGAGATAGTTAGGTTCTTGATTGGTGAGGGGATCAAAGGTTACAGGGAGAAGGCAGGAGAAGAGGCGTAAGGAACATGATCGAATAGCAGATCAGACTGGATGGGCTGAATGGCCTAATTCTGCTCCTATATGTTATGGTCTTTCGTTAGCATTCTTAAATATGGAATAGTTCCAAGGGAGGAGTTCAGAGAGGGTCTTCCTTTTTGATTCATTCATGAGGCGCTCATATCACTATCAGCGGAGGCGATAATCGCTGGACTGTTAATCCAGAGACCCAGATAATCCACAACAGCAGATGGTGGAATTTGAATCCAATAAATATCTGGAGTTAAGAGTCTGATGATGACCGTGAATCGGTTGTCAATTGTTAGAAAAACCCATCTGGTTCACTAATGTCCTTTAGGGAAGGAAACTGCCATCCTTACCTGGTCTGGCCTACATGTGACTCTAGACCCACAGCAATGTGGATGACTCTGAACTGCCTGCTGGGCAAGTAGGGATGGGCAATAAATGCTGCCTGGCCAGCAATGCCCTCATCCTGTGAATGAATAAAGAAAAAAATCTATATATTGCCTGTCCCTAACTGCCCTTTGAGAAGGTGGTGGTGAGTTGCCTTTTTGAACCGCTGCAGTCCGTGTGGTGTAGGGACACCCACAGTCTTATGAGGGGGTGAATTCTGGAATTGTTTTCTCTTTGCAATAAGGGGGAGGACTGGAGAAATTGAATGTCAAAAGCGACGTTGATATAAGGCAAAGGAGGATAGTTGCAGGGATGAGAAACTTAATTTATAAAGATATATTGGAGAGTTTGGTGCGGTTCTCCTTGGAGAGGAGAAGGCAAACAGGAGATTTGATAGATATTTTCAAAGAGAGCTCTTGTGGAATGGTGGTAGTGTTCTCTACCTCTGAGCCAAGGAGTCCTGGGTTCAAGTCCCACTGATTCCAGAGGTGTGTAATAACATCTCTGAAAAGGTTGAATAGAAATATATCTGTCACTGTTGAGGAGGGTTCTTAGGGCGCAGTGGTAGCATCCGTACTCCTGAGCCAGGAGGCCCGGGTTCAAGTCCCACTAGCTTCTCTGATGTGGAGATGCCGGTGTTGGACTGGGGTGGACAAAGTCAGAAGTCACATGACACCAGGTTATAGATGAATAGGTTTATTTAAAGCCACACACTGTCAGAGTGCTCCAAAAGCCCATAACACCTCTGAGCAGGTTGGTTAGGAAAATATCTCAGTGTCTTTAAAATCATGAGGGGATTGGGATCTTAGAATCCCTACAGTGTGGAAACAGGCCCTTCAGCCCAACAAGTCCACACTGACCCTCTGAGCATCCCATCCAAACCCATCCCCCTAATCTACACATCCCTGGACACTCTGGGCAATTTAGCACGGCCAATCTCACCTAGCCTGCACATCTTTGGACAGTGGGAGGCAATCAGAGCACCCAGAGGAAACCCACGCAGACACAGGGAGAATGTGCAAACTCCACGCAGACAAGGCAGGATTTGAACCCAGGCCCCTGGTGCTGTGAGGTAGTAGTGCTAACCACTGTGCTGCTGAAGAGGACAGAGAGGATAAGGGAAAAGCTACTCCTGCTCATAAAAGGTGGCTCAGTGGTTAGCACTGCTACCTCACAGTGCCAGGGACCCGGGTTCAAATCCAGCCTTGGGTGACTGTCTTTATGGAGTTTGCACATTCTCTCTGTGGGTGTGCGGGTTCCCTCTGGGTGCTCCAGTATCTTCCCACAGTACAAAGACATGCAGACTAGATAGACTAACCATGGGAAATGTGGGGTTATGGGGATAGAGTAGGGGGCCGGGTCTGGTTGGGATGCTCCAGGTGGATTTGATGGGCTGAATGGCCTTCATCTGCACTGTAGGGATCCTGCAATGGGCCGAGTGGCCTCCGTTTGTGCTGGAACAATTCTGTAATTCTGAGATGGGCGGGAGCTGGGTGCTGGGTGGAGAGGGAATCAGTTGAATCATTATCATGGGTGAGTTGGGGTGGTTGAAGTGATCATTTGAAGCAGGGTCACTGGACTCAAAACGTTAACTCTGTTTCTCTCCACAGATGCTGCCAGACCTGCTGAGTTTCACCAGCAATTTCTGTTTATGTTTGTTTCAGATCTCAAGTATCCACAGTTCTTTGTTTTATCATTGATATTGAACAAGAACATGACCCCAGTGAAACCATCTCCAAGGACAGCATGCTTAAACTATTGGACCTATGCCTGACCACCCACTTCACCTTCAACGTCCAAACATACGAGCAAATCAACAGGACACCCATGGGATCATCTATCTCTGGACTCATAGCAGAAGCAGTGATGCAAAGACTGGAAAGGACTGCCCTTCCGCAAATGCAGCCTAAACTGTGGATACGCTATATAGACGACACCTTTGTCATCGTTAAACAGACCAAATTAGAAGAGACACACAAACTTATAAACAACACCCTCACCGGAATAAGATTCACCAGAGAGGAGGAGAAGAACAAACAGCTCCCATTCCTGGACATCATGGTAGAGCGCAAGACAAATGGGGAACTGCAAATGAAAGTACACCGAAAAGCCACACGCATAGACCCGGTACTGAACTTCAACAGTAACCATCCCAGCACACACAAACGAAGCTGCGTGCGAACACTATTTAAAAGGGCAACAACACACTGCAGCAACACGGAATTACGCCAAGAGGAAGAAGAATACCTCTTCCAGGTTTTCAAGGATAATGGATATCCAAAGAATTGGGTCAGAAGATGCCTACACAAACAGCATCAGAAAGAGACTCCAGGCCCCGACACACTCATCACTCTACCCTACAACAGGAACACATCGGAACTCACCACAAGACTCCTATGACCGCTGGGCATCAGAGTGGCACACAAGCCCACATCAACCCTACGACAACTGCTCACCCGAACTAAAGACCCACTCCCCGCCATGGACAGGACCAATGTCATCTACAAGATCCCCTGCAGAGACTGCGAGAAACACTACATCGGACAAACAGGAAGGAAACTAATAACAAGAGTACGTGAACAGCAACTGGCTACAAAAAGACACGACCAATACTCACTCATCTCAATCCACATGGACAAGGAGAACCACGACTTCGACTGGGACAACACCAAGATCCTGGGACAGGCTAGGCAGAGACAGGCACGAGAATTCCTGGAAGCATGGCAGTCCACGAAGCATGCTATTAATAAACACATTGAACTCGACCCCATATACATTCCACTACGAAGGAAAACCGGAAGTGAGGCAATCCATTTCAACTGACCCCAGAGTTTAAAAACCAGGTGGGAAAACACACCGACGCTTCATCAGAGGCTGCACTGAGGATGTTACCAAGCATGGTAACGAAACGTCTGCAAAACAGCAAACTTCTTCACTGTCCACTATACCACCGATTGTGGTGTCATCTGCAAATTTCCTAACCATACCTCATAAATTCTCATCCAAATAATTTACATAAATAATGAATAACAATGGATAAGGCACCAATCCCTGTGGCACACTGCTGGTCACAGGCCTCCAGCTTGTAAAGTAACCCTCTCCCACCACACACTGTGTTCCACTTCAAGCCAATTTTGTATCCAATTGGCTAGCTCTCCCTGGATCCCATGAGATTTAGTTTTACTCAACAAACCACGCGATACCTTGCCAAAGGTCTTGCTAAAGTGCATGTAGACAAAGTCTACCCCACTGCCTTCATCTATTTTCTTGGTCACCCTTTCAAAAAACTCAATCAAATTTGTGAGACGTGATTTCCCATGCACAAAGCCATGCTCACTATCTCAAATGAGTCCTTGCCTCTCCAAGTGCCTGTCAATCCTGTCTCACAGAATTCCCTCTAACAACTTACCCACCATGGATGCTAGGGCCACTATGGTCTGTAGTTTCCAGGCATTTCCCTGCAGCCTTTCTTAAATAATGGCACAGTATTAGCCACCCTCCAATCTTCAGGCACTTCACCCATGGCTGTTCAATGATACAAATATCTCCTCCCTAACCTCCCACAAAGTTCACCAGGTTCCGGGGATTTATCTACCTTAATGCACTAAAGACTTCCAGCACCTTCTCTTCTGTAACTTTGACTTAGTGACGGTGCAACAACGGTGATATATTTCCCAGTCAGGCTGGTGTGTAGTTTGGAGGGGAACTTGCAAGGGGTGGTGCTCCCTTGTATCTGCAGCTGTTGATAGTAGTGGTTGTGGGTTTGGAAGGTGCTGACTAATGTGCCTTGGTAAATTTCTGCAGTGCATCTTGTAAGTGATGCAATATTTGCTCAATGCTAAATGTTGCCTTATACTGCCCTTTTGTAGCACCTTCGGACACCTTATCTTGTCAAAGGTGCTATAATGATGCAACTGATTTTTTTGTGCATATTAGCACCTGTTTTCTCCTCTGTACGATAAACGTCCTTTATTGATCACACCAGCAGAGGGCAGATCATGACTACCCTCGGGTATCTATGCACCCCCTCTTGAACTACCTTTGCTGACCTGAAGGTGTCACTAAAGGTCTTCATGCTTTAAAACCTTCCTTAAAATTTATTTTCTTTGTACCCCAAAGATTTCTGGGTCACAGTTTTCACCCTCCAGAAACCTTAATGTCCACTCTGCATGTGTGAGGCTGCATAACTAACGGCATGAGTTTTAAACCTTCCAGAGCAGTTGGGAACTTGAACCTCTACCTTTTGGGCCAGAGGTAGGGACTCTATTATGTCGTTGAAATTGCCAGCCCTCATTTGCACCAAAGACAATCCCAATCTAATTTCACAATCTAATTGTGCACTCAGGAAATTCATATCACCAAAGAAGCAATATTTTTAAAAATTCATTCATTAATCGCAGTTTTTAATTAATCAAATTCTGAAACCTGCCAAAAGCCAGCATGGGATTTTAACTCATGACCTTCAGAACAATAGCCTGTGTCCTTTTTTAAAAAGCTGTTCATGAGATGTGAGCATCATTGACTAGGCCAGTATTTATTGCCCATCCCTAATTGCCATTGCTGTGGGGTCTGGAGTCACATGTAGGTCAGACCAGGTAAGGATGGCAGATTTCCTTCCCTAAAGGACATTAATTGAAGGACATAATTCAAGAAGCACCTGGATGAATAGGAAGGGAATAGAGGGATACAGATCCTGTAAGTGAAGATATTTTTAGTATGGAAGGGCAAAATATGTTGGCACAGGTTTGGAGGGCCGAAGGGCCTGTTCCTGTGCTGTAGTGTTCTTTGTTTTCTTTGTAATGAACCAAATGATTTTAATAACTATCATTGATAGTTTTATTGTCAGCTTGGATTTTTGATTGAAACTAAGGGGCATAGGTGAGAGGGGAGAGATAGAAAAGTGTCCAGAGGGGCAGTTTTTTTTCACACAGAGGGTGGTGAGTGTCTGGAATCGGCTGCCAGAGATAGTAGTGGAAGTAAGTACAATTTTGTCATTTAAGAAACATTTGGACAGGTACATGGATGGGATAGGTATGGAGGGATATGGACCGAATGCAGGCAAATAGGACTAGTTTAATTGTGAAAACATGGGCAGCATGGGAAAGTTGGGATGAAGGGCCTGTTTCCATGCTTTAAACCTCTATGATTCTAAACCTTATTGAATTATCAACTCCACTATCAGGCCATGGACAAGATTTGAACCCAAGTCTCCAAAACATTACCTGGGCCTTGGTCTCTGGGTTAATAGTCTAGCAAGTGCACCACTTGATATCACATAAGACAGTTTGCAGCTCACTAGGGGTTTTGTGGTTGTTCTTAGTGTTAACAGCATCTAGTTAAAGTAGTGATGTGTACTGCACAGCCATTTCAGTATCTGTGGAAATGTGGTTGTTGTCTGATATATCCACACCATGCCTGTGATCTTCAAATCTGTAATTTTGGCCCCCCACCACTGCCTCATCTTGTCTGCTGTTGAAACCCTCATTCAAACCTTTGTAATTTTTAGACTTAACTATTCCAGCTGGTCCCTCACATTCCACCCTGTGTAAAACTTGAACTCAATCAAAGCACCACTAACCTTTGTCCTCATCACCCGCCACCCACTGTGACCCCTGACTTACACTGGCTCCCGGTCAAGTAGCACATGAACTTTTAACATTCCCACCCTCCTTTCGAATCTTTCCATGGTCTCATCCCTCGTTATTTCTGTCAGCCTGCAGTCATCTACCACTGGTCTCTCAAAGCCTCGAATTGAATGAATGAATTTTTTAAAAAAAAATTGCTTCTTCAGTTCCCTGAGCGCACCATTCCCAAACGCTGTGGGTTGGCAATTGTGACAAAGTGATAGTGTCCCTACCTCTGGCCCAGAAGGTACAGGTACCCACCTGCTCTGGAACGTGCTTGAACGCATTGTTTTAATCATGCAGCCTCACACATGCAGAGTGGACATTAGCATAGATCATTAAATCCCAACAGTGTGGAAACAGGCCCTCCGGCCCAACAAGTCCACACTGACCCTTGGAGCATCCCACCCAGACCCATCCCCCTAAAACCCACCTAATCTACACATCCCTGAACACTACGGGGAAATTTAGCATGCCCAATCCACCTGGCATGCACATCTTTGGACTGTGGGAAGAAACCGGAGCACCCAGAGGAAGCCCACACAGACACAGAGAGAATGTGCAAACTCCACACAGACAGTTGCCCGAGGGTGGGATTGAACCCGCATCCCTGACGCTGTGAGGCAGCAGCACTGATCACTGAGCCACCATGCCACCCTACAGTGTCCCTCTGGCCCTCAATCACCTCACCATGCTTACACCCCTTCTCAGAACTGACCACTCTGACCCAGAGGTTTGGATGCCTATTCTAATAGGTGGCTCGGTGTCATATTTCTGTAACTTTCCTGTGAAGCACCTTGGGATGTTTTGTCATGCCAAAGTTGCTATATAAATGCAAGGCACAGTCACATTGCACTCAGATGACTGGGGCATTAAAGAGAAGAGCAGGGAATGTGAATGGGCAAGGGCTTACGTATTAAAATAATAACATGGTAGCAGAGGGGCTGAACTACACAGGGTAAACGCAGGAGGGATGTTTTCCATGACCAGGGAGTCCAGAACTGTGTGAGGGGGCGGTCACAGTCTAAGGATACAGGGTAGAATTGAGATGAGGAGAAATGTTTTCACCCAGAGAGTGGGGGAGCCTGTGGAATTCTCTGCCACAGAAAGCGGTTGAGTCCAAAACATTGAATGTTTTCAAGATGGAGTTAGTAATACAGCAAACTTTGTTTTAACTGGTACCTTAAATTAACTGGCACTCTCAATAAACCGGCAAAAATTTTACACCTCAAATACCGGAGGTTTACTGTATTATCGTAATCTACTGCAATGTACAGGTAGTTGGTTGAGGGTGTGCATGAGAAGGCTCTCTCCTGGTGAGGTTGTATTTTATTGGATGGCATTTTTGCAGGAAGGTGGGTGAGAGGAGGTGTATTCTAGGTAGCTGTGGGAGTCGGTGGGCTTGGAATGGATATCGGTTTCCAGGTGGTTGCCAGAGATGGAAACAGAGAGGCCCAGGAAGGAGAGAGAGGTATTGAAGATGGTCCAGGTGAACTTAAGGTTGGGGTGGAAGGTGTTAGTGAAGTGGATGAACTCTTTTTGCAGGAAGGTGGGTGCGAGAAGGGTCCAGACCCGAAACGTCAGCTTTCCTGCTCCTCTGATGCTGCTTGGCCTGCTGTGTTCATCCAGCTCTACACCTTGTTATCTCTCCTGGTGAATTCTTTTTAAGGCAAAGTTGCATTATTATTTAAGTGATTTATGCTGTAAGTAAAGTATAACCGTGATGCGTATACCCCCTGCATTATGTTTCTAATGTTGTTTTTGTCTTTGTTAGGAACAAATGCTTGGGAGTGTAGATGAATTGATAATAAAGTGAGTCTGGATAGCTCCATTGGCAGAGCATTTGAGCTCTAGATCTGAAGGTTCAGGGTTCAAGTCACTTTGTAGGTGTTTCTCTGAAAATGGTAGTTTGACTTACTGAAAATTAATAGCAGCTGGTGTTGAGGTTGAAGTCACATGTAATATCCAGGAAAATCTTTGGGTGGCACGGTGGCTCAGTGGTTAGCACTGCTGCCTTACAACACCAGGGACCCAGGTTCAATTCCAGCCTCGGGTGACTGTGTGGAGTTTGCTCACTCTCCCTGTGCCTGCGTGGGTTTCCTCCAGGTGCTCCGGTTTCCTCCCACAGTCCAAAAATGTGCAGGTTAGGGTGGATTGGCTGTGCTAAAATGCCTGTAGTGTTCAGGGATGTTTAGGTTGGGTGGGTTAGACATAAGAACTAGGAGTAGGTCATCCAGCCCCTCGAGCCTGCCCTGCCATTTAATAAGATCATGGTTGATCTTTTTGAGACTCAGCTCCACTTACCCGCCCACTCACCATAACCCTTAATTCCTTTACTGTTCAAAAATTTATCTAGCCTTGCCTTAAAAACATTCAGCGAGGTAGCTTCAACCGCTTCACTGGGCAGGGAATTCACCAGATTCACAACCCTTTGGGTGAAGAAGTTCCTTCTGACCTCAGTCCTACATCTGCTTCCCTTTATTTTGAGGCGATGCCCTCTAGTCCTAGTTTCACCTACTAGTGGAAACAACCTCCCTGCCTCCACCGTATCTATTCCCTTAATAATCTTATATGTTTCTATAAGATCTCCCCTCATTCTTCTGAATTCCAATGAGTGTAATCCCAGTCTACTCAGTCTCTCCTCATAATCCAACCCTCTCAACTCTGGAATCAACCGAGTGAATCTCCTCTGCACCCCCTCCAGTGCTAGTATATCTCTTCTCAAGTAAGGAGACCAAAACTGCACACAGTACTCCAGGTGTGGCCTCACCATGACCCTATACAGCTGCAGCATAGCCTCCCTGTTTTTAAACTCCATCCCTCTAGCAATGACAGACAAAATTTAATTTGCCTTTTTAATTACCTGCTGCACCTGCAATCCCACCTTCAGCAATTCATGCACAAAGACACCCAAGTCCCTCTGCACAGCAGCGTGCTGCAATTTTTTACCATTTAAAACATAGTCCATTTTGCTGTTATTCCTACCAAAATGGATGACCTCACACTTAGGGGACAAATGCAGGGGTAGGGGAATGGGTCTGTGTGGGATGCTCTTTGGAGGGGCAGTGTGGACTTGTTGGGCCGAATGGCCTGTTTCTACACTGTAGGGATTCTATGATCTATGATTATTGAGTGTGTTTTTGCATTGATTATGTGGACCTCTTGATTGACCGGAATATTTGATCAACCGGTACACTCCTGGTCCTATATGGGCCGGTTAATAAAAAGTTTGCTGTAATTCTTAGAGTTAAAGGGATCAAAGGCTTTGGGAGTGAAAGCAGGAATAGGGGACTGAGCTGGATGATCGGCCGTGATCATATTGTATGGTGGAGCAGGCTCGAAGGGCCGAATGGCCTACTCCTGCTCCTATCTTCTATTTTTTTTGTGAACGTTACCAGGAAAGGGCCTGCCTCTAATGCCCTCCATGCTGTACCAGAACCCCTTTGTTACCAGACCCCCAAGAGGTAATTGTGAGATAAAAGACAATGGTACATGGGACTGGGAAGGGAAGGGGTGGAGGGGAATGCGTTAACTTACTGGAGCTGCTGGATGGTAGCCAAATCAGCACAGAACATCAGCACCCAGCTGGCAGAGACTGGAGACAGTGAGAAACCTCGCTATGGGAGCGGGGATTGTTCACAAAACAGATTGCGGGATGACGGCTCCCCCTTGCCACACCGCAATCTAATTACACCCCACTCATTGCCGAGACACTGACTCACATTAACCAGACAGGTAGCTTGTAAAATTTTACTTTGTCACTTTGCTGTGTGATCCAGGCTTACAGTGAGCAGATCCGATATAACCCATACTCTCAATGTCACGGGGCAGGACTGAGATTCGCAAAAGTTCTCAAATAAAATTTAAGGTTAAGCACCTCCCCTTCCCTTACCGATCTCCACCCATGTACCACTGCCTTTAATCTAACAATTACTTCTTACGTAGTTGAAGTCTAGGAACAAAGAGTACAGCAAGGAGGACGTTAGAGACAGTCTCTTTCCTGACAACATTCATGATAGAACTTAGGATGCAACTTGTTTTTATTCTTTTAGGGGATGTGGTTATTGCTGGTCAGGCCAATATATGTTGTCCATCCCTATTTGCCCTGGAGAAGGTGTTGGCAAGTTGAGTCACTCCAATCCATGTGGTGTAGAAATCCCCAAAATGATGTCAGGGAGAGAGTTCCAGGATTTTGACCCAGCGACATAGAAGAAACAGCGATATATTTCCAAGTCAGAATGGTGAGTGGCCCAGAGGGGAATTTGCAGAGGGTGGTGTTCCCATGTTTTGGGGAACAGGGAGGAAAGTGGGAATTGAGGCCAGTGTCAGATTTAGCGCTAACAATATTCAACAGCTCTGTGGCCTACCATTTCTCATGGTCGTTTAGCCTTAAATGGAGAGGACGGACTGCGGAGGAAGGTGAGCTAAAGGTGCTACTGGTAATGGTGCACCAATGGATTTGGATGTTGGACAAGGGCTAGGCCAGAGTTGGTGGAGTATGGAGATCTTGGAGGGTCACAGGACTTAACAAGCTTATGGAAAAGGAGTAGCCTTGAAAAGATTTGCAAACAAGGACGATAACCTAAAAATGGATGGGAGGGGTGGGGGAAGTGGAATGTTGGTTAGCGAGCATGGGGATGATGGATAAATGGGAGTCATGTGTCCAACAAGAACGTCAAGTGTTTCGAGTTAATGGGAATGCACTCACTCCCAGATTCCTCTCCTGGTCACGTGACATCTTGAGTTGGACATGGGTTTAAGGTGAGAGGGAAAAGATTTAAAAGGGACCTGAGGGGCAACCTTTTCACACAGGGGCTGGTTCGTATGTAGGACGAGCTGCCAGAGGAAGAGGTAGAGGTGGGTACAATTACATTTAAAAGACATTTGGACAGGTGCGTGGATGGAAAGGTTTAGAGGGATATGGGCCAAATGCAGGGAAATGGGATTAGTCCAGTTTAGGAAACCTCATCAGCATGGATGAGTTGAGCCAAAGGGCCTGTTTCTGTACTCTGACTCTCTATGGCAGTGTTCCTTCACTGATCCCAGGAGTTGTCTA
>NW_025966689.1:0-3457 GCF_021869965.1 Rhincodon typus
ATCATTTGGAGAATTAAAGTACAGGGCTACAGGGGAAAAGGCAGAGGATGGCACTTAGTGAACTCCTCTGGTAATGATCTGGGAAAGAAATGATGGGCCAAATGGTCTTATTCAGTACTGGTTCTGTGATTCTAACAACAGGGTGCTGTCACCTGTGAACATGGTCCAAAAGGTGTCCCTTAATCAAAATCAATACAAACAAAATAGATGATCAGGCAGTCCTTCAGACAGCTCTTGTGGGAGCTTGCTGTGCACAATTGCACCAAGAACAGCTCTTGGGAAAACACGGGAAGGAATCAGCTGCACTGCGAGCAAGGAAAAGGCCCTCATTTCATTTGGAAAAGCTGAGCTGACTGGAGGATGTGAGGAAAATATCGCCCCTCAGATACTGAACAATCACAGTCTGTCACTTGACACCCCATCCCCCAATAACGATCATCTATATAGCAACAGGATTCAACACATTTTGTACTCAGTCACATTCTCAAAATTTACTTATTATGAGTGAGTTCTCAGATGAGAAAAGAAAGTCATTCGCATTTACAGCACTGATGACTCCCAGGGCAGATACTGCATGGGGTTAGATAAGAGTGTAAAGCTTTCTCTACACAGCCCCCACCAAACACTCTCAGGACAGGTTCAGCACAGGATTAGATGCAGAATGAAGCCCCTCTTCTCTTTTAAACTGAAAATAAAGCTGTCTCGATACTGTTCCCATCAAACACTCCCAAGACATGGACAGCATGGGGTTAGATAAAAAAAAAGCTCTCTCTACTCCTTTAAACTGAAAGTAAAGCTGCCTTGACACCATCCCCATGAAACGACAGAACAGGGACAGTTCAGGATTAGACACAATGTAAAGCTGACACTACATTATCCTCCATTAAACACTCTCAAGACAAAGATAGCATGGAGTTAGACTCAGAGTAAAGATTCCTCTACACTGTTGTCATCAAACACTCCCAGGATAGCAACAGCACAGGGTTAGGTTGCTTTGCTTTCCCTGACCATCTACATGACAGCGGTTGCTGGAAATGGTATTAAAAGTCAATTACATAATCCTTCTGAAGAACGAGTTCATTTACTGCACAAGGATCCATGAGAAAAATTGCACAGGTTACAGCTCTTTTCTTTGGATCAGAGGAGGATTAGTGGTGATTTAATAGAGTGATAGAGTGGTAGGATGGAGTAGTTGGGAAGGATTGCTTTTCCCATACTGGGAGCATAGATTGAAGGTAAGAGTGTGGAGTTTCAGAGAGGATTCAAGGGGAAACACCTTCACTAGAAGCTGGTGGGGTTCTCATTTTAATTGCTTTTAAGGGTGGTTGAGGCAGAAACCTTCATCCCATTTAAAAACAGCTTGGAGCTGCTACTCTTGAAACCTTGTAACCTGCAGGACTATATGGACAAAGGCCTGGATATTAAGATTAGATTGGATGGCCTCCTCTGTGTTATATATTTCTGTGATTTGTAAGTCACAGATGGGATGATGCCTATGAAAAGAATACTAGACACAGAGCTGTCACTGAGGTACTACGGCTACTCTGGGGGCAATGGAGAGTGCAGAGATGAAGGTAGTGCTTTGGACAAGTAAGTGGGCAAAGACATGGTAGATGCAATTTCATGTGGATATATGCGAAGGTTATCCAGTTTGGTAGCAAAACCAGACAGGCAGATTATCACCTGAATGGTGACAGATGGGGAAATAAGAAGATGCAACAAGATATGGGTGTCTCCATACACTAGTCGCTGAAAGTAAACATGCCAGTACAGCAGGCAGTGAAGAAGGCAGATAGTACGTTAGCTTTCATAGTGAGAGGATTCAAATGCAGGAACAGGGATGTCATGCTGCGACTGTAGAGGGCCTTGGTGAGACCATATCTGGAGTATTGTGCGCAGTTTGGTCTACTTATCTGAGGAAGGATGTTCTAGCTAATTGAGGGATTGCAAAGAAGGTTTACCACACTGATTTCTGGGAATGGCAGGACTCACGTATTAAGAGAGACTGGATTGGTTAGGACCATATTCACTCTGGTTTAGAAAACTTAGGGGAGATCTCACAGAAATCTGTAGAATTCTAACAGGGTAGTTGCAGGAAGGGTGATTCCAATTAGTGGTAAGTCCAGAACAAGACATCACAGTCTAAGGATAAGAGGTAGGACTTTTAAGACTGAAATGAGGAGTAATTTATTCACTCGGAGTGGTGAACCTGTGTAATACTCTGCCAGAGGAAACTGCTGAGGCCTAAACAATGAAGACTTTCAAGCAAGATATACATGTACTTCTTAGGACTAAAGGGCACAAAGGTTATCGGGAGGAAGTGGGAACAGGTACTGAGTCGGATGATCAGCCATAATCATGTTGAACGGCAAAGCAGTCATGAAAGGTCAAATGGTCTATTCATGCTCCTACACTCTATATTTCTATTGAATTCCACTCTGGATTATAGTCATAGAATCTTGCAGCACAGAAGCAGATCCTTCGGTCCAGCCAGTCCACGCCAAACATAATCCCAAACTAAACTAGTCCCACCTGCCTGTTTCCAGCCCATATCCCTCCAAACCTTTCCTATTCATGTACTTATCCAAACGTCTTTTAAAACATTGTAATTGTACGCACATCTACCTCTTCCTCAGGAAGTTCATTCCACACATGAACCACCCTCTGTGTAAAAAATGTGCCTGTCATGTCTTTTTAAAATCTCCCTCCTCTCACCTTAAAAATGTGCCCCCTTGTCTTGAAATCCCTCATTCCTAGGGAAAAGACAACTACCATTAACTCTGTCTATACCTCTTATTTTATAAACTTCTATCAGGTCACCTCTCAACTTCCTATGCTGCAGTGAAAAAAATCCCAGCCTATCCAAAACAAAAGCAGAAATTGCTTGAGAACATCATGTGGTTTGGAAGGAAACTTGCAGCTGCAGCATTCCCAGGTATCTGCTGCCCTTGCCTGAGGTGGTAGACAACAGAGTCTGTGTTTGCAGCCAAGGTAGTCACTGCTCCTCCTTTCCCTAACTTGTGGCACAGTGGCTCAATGGTTAGCACTGCTGCTTCACAGTACCAGGGACCTGTGCTTGATTCTAGCCTCAGGCAACTGTCTGTGTGGAGTTTGCACATTCTTCCTCTGGTTTCCTCCCACAGTCCAAACATGTGCAAGTTAGGTGGATTGGCCATGCTAAATTGTCCATAGTGTCCAGAGATGTGCAGACTAGGTGAATTATCTATGGGAAATGCAGGGATAGGGTAGCGGTGTGGATCTGGGTGGGATGGTCTTTGGAGGGTTGGTGTGGACTCAATGAGCCAAATGGCCTGCTTCTACTCTGTAGGGATTTTATGATTCTGTAACTCGTTTCAGCAAACACGAATCTAACCTGAGATAGTAGGAACTGCAGATGCTGGAGAATCCGAGACAACAAGGTGCAGGGCTGGATGAACACAGCAGGCCAAGCAGCATC
>NW_025966689.1:28457-30017 GCF_021869965.1 Rhincodon typus
GGTCGGATTGCAGATGGCGGAAGTGTCGGAGGATGATGCGTTGGATCTGGAGGTTGGTGGGGTGGTACGTGAGGACGAGGGGGATTCTTTTTTGGTTCTTATTGCGTGGACGGGGTGTGAGGGATGAGTTGCGGGAGATGTGGGAGACGTGGGAGACACAGTTGAAGGCGTTCTCGACCACTGCGGGGGGGAAGTTACGGTCCTTGAAAAACGAGGACAACTGAGATGTACGGGAGTGGAATGCCTCATCCTGGGAGCAGATGCGGCGGAGGTGAAGGAATTGGGAATAGGGGATAGCATTTTTACAGGAAGATGGGTGGGAGGAGGAGTATTCTAGGTGGCTGTGGGAGTCGGTGGGCTTGAAATGAATATCGGTTTCTAGGTGGTTGCCCGATATGGAGACAGAGAGGTCCAGGAAGGGGAGAGAGGTGTTAGAGATGGTCCAGGAACGTCCAGTCCCTCTACACCTGCATTCCCCATGCAGATGGCCTTAAGGCCCTCCGCTTCTTCGTGTCCCGCAGGCCTGACCAGTCCCCCTCCACTGACACCCTCATCCGCTTAGCCGAACTCGTCCTCACCCTCAACAACTTCTCTTTCAATTCCTCCCACTTCCTACAGACAAAGTGGGTAGCCATGGGTACCCGCATGGGCCCAAGCTACGCGTGCCTCTTTGAAGGTTACGTGGAACAATCCCTCTTCCGTACCTACACCGGCCCTAAACCGCACCTCTTCCTCCGTTACATTATCGGCGCCGCCTCGTGCTCCCACGAGGAGCTCGAACAGTTCATCCACTTCACTAACACCTTCCACCCCAACCTTAAGTTTACCTGGACCATCTCTAACACCTCTCTCCCCTTCCTGGACCTCTTTGTCTCCATATTGCGCAACCACCTAGAAACCGATATTCATTTCAAGCCCACCGACTCCCACAGCTACCTAGAATATTCCTCCTCCCACCCACCTTCCTGCAAAAATGCTATCCCCTATTCCCAATTCCTTCGCCTCCGCCGCATCTGCTCCCAGGATGAGGCATTCCACTCCCGTACATCTCAGTTGTCCTCGTTTTTCAAGGACCGTAACTTCCCCCCCTCAGTGGTCGAGAACGCCCTCAACCGTCTCCCACATCTCCCGCAACTCATCCCTCACACCCCGTCCACGCAATAAGAACCAAAAAAGAATCCCCCTCGTCCTCACGTACCACCCCACCAACCTCCAGATCCAACGCATCATCCTCCGACACTTCCGCCATCTGCAATCCGACCCCACCACCAAAGACATCTTTCCCTCCCCACCCTTATCTGCTTTCTGGAGGGACCACTCTCTCCGTGACTCCCTTGTCCGCTCCACACTCCCCTCCAGCTCCACCACACCCGGCACTTTTCCCTGGAACCGCAGGAAGTGCTACACCTGCCCCCATACCTCCTCCCTCACCCCCATCCCAGGCCCCAAGAAGACTTTCCACATCAAACAGATGTTCACCTGCACATCTGCCAATGTGGTATACTGCATCCGCTGTGGCTTCCTCTACATCGGGGAAACCAAGCGGAGACTCGGGGACCG
>NW_025966689.1:30117-34000 GCF_021869965.1 Rhincodon typus
CCTGCAGCCCAATGGTATCAATGTGGATTTCACAAGTTTCAAAATCTGCCCTCACCCTACCGCATCCCAAAACCAGTCCAGCTCGTCCCTGCCTCCCTAACCTGTTCTTCCTCCCACCTATCCCCTCCTCCCACCTCAAGCCGCACCTCCATCTCCTACCGACTAACTTCATCCCGCCCCCTTGACCTGTCCGTCCTCCCTGGACTGACCTATCCCCTCCCTAACTCCCCACCTACACTCACCTTTACTGGCCCCATCCCCGCCTCTTCGACCTGTTTATTTCCTGTCCACCTATCCTCTCCTGTATCCATCTTCTATCCGCCGCCCACTCTCTCCCTATTTATTTCAGAATCCCCTTCCCCTCCCCCTTTTCTGATGAAGGGTCTCGGCCCGAAACGTCAGCCTCTCTGCTCCTACGATGCTGCTTGGCCTGCTGTGTTCATCCAGCCCTGCACCTTGTTGCCTCAAGTATAGGAGTTGGGACATCATGTTGAGGTTGTACAGGATTTGATGAGGCCTCTTCAGGAGTAGTGTCCAGTTCTGGTCCCCCTGTTATAGGGAGGATATTATTAAACTGGAGAGGGTTCAGCAAAGATTTACCAGGATGTTGCTGGGAATAGAGGGTTTAAGTTATAAAGATAGGCTGGGACTTTTTTCATTGAAGTGTAGGAG
Organism: Rhincodon typus; assembly: GCF_021869965.1. NCBI lineage: Eukaryota > Metazoa > Chordata > Chondrichthyes > Orectolobiformes > Rhincodontidae > Rhincodon > Rhincodon typus. The sequence continues at coordinate 30,790 of NW_025966689.1, forward strand.
GTTGAGGAGTGACCTGAGAGGTTTATAAAATCATGAGGGGCATAGGTAAGGTAAATAGCAATGGTCTTTTCCCTAAGGTGGGGGCATTCAAAACTAGGGGGCACATTTAAGGTGAGAGGAGAAAGATTTAAAAAGGATGAGGGGCAACTTTTTACACAGAGAGTGGTTAGTGTGTGGAATGAACTGCCAGAGGAAATGGTGGATGTGGATCCAGTTACAATGTTTACAAGACATTTGGATAAGTACATGAATAGGAATGGTTTTAGAGGTGATATGGGCCAAATGCAGGCAGGTGGGACTATTTCAGTTTGGGAACATGGTTGGCGTGGACTGGTTGGACCGAAGGGTCTGTTTCCATGCTGTATGACTCTTTGACTCGAAAGTTTGTTCTCCTTTCAGCAGGAAAGCACAAGAGATCTGATCAGAGTTCTTAAAGCGATGGAGGTTTAGATAAGGTTAAACAAGGTGAAACTATTTCCACCCGTTAAATGGATGGTAACCAGAGCAGAAATATTTGCGGGGATTAGCAAAAGAACGAGAAACCAAATTTGTAAAATGTTTTGAAGTTAAATCACTTGCAATAGGAGGGAACTGCAAAACAAAGGAAAAGAGCCAAAACAGGCACAAAAGGAAAAAAAGATTGCACTTTTTAAACATCAAATTTCTTTCAAAATCTGTATTCACATTTACTGCTAAAAAGCGAAAAGAATAAGGTGTGATTGGGATTTGGAATTCAGGATCTTATCATGTAAAGTGGGTAGGTGATTGGGATGGGGGGAGCGGAAGAGAACAAATTCAATTGTAGCTTTCAAAAAGGGATTGCATAAATACTTCGGAAAGAAAGAGAGCAGGGAGTGGGGCTAGAGATAGTAGGAACTGCAGATGCTGGAGAATCCGAGACAACAAGGTGCAGGGCTGGATGAACACAGCAGGCCAAGCAGCTTTTTCTGATGAAGGGTCTAGGCCCGAAACGTCAGCCTCTCTGCTCCTATGATGCTGCTTGCCCAGGGAGTGGGGCTAATTGGATTACTCTTAACAAAGAGCTGGCAATACACACTAGGCTGAACGGACTCCTGTACTATGCTATTTTATGATCCAAGCAGGACCCTGGATTAATCAGTATTGCAGCCAAATAGTTTGACAAGGGCCATTTGCATTGTGCAGAACCTGACCTCTGGTGGACAGTGCTGACATCTCCAGCCTTAGTCCTGCTGCTCACTCACCACTGTTGAATATTCAGCTGCTACATGCAGGCTGGGCTCAGCCACACACCTAGAAAAGCACTACCTTACTGAGGGAGTGCTCTACTTCCAACGATGCTATTCTTGGGGCAAGCCAGCAAGTATCAATGTTAGTGTCAGAAAGCATTAAGGAATTTTTTAGATGTGTTAAACTGAAGCCATAGCTGTCCAATTCCAACATTGCTACTTTCACTAAGATTACTTATTTCCCTCTCTGTGATATTACCCTTCCCTCAGCTTAGTTGGTACCGTCATCCTCACCCAAAATGTTGCCTACGGCTTTCATCGTTCCAAGTTTCTCTCTGGTCTTGAACATAAGGGACAGTGGTGTCACGATAACATCTCTGAACTACTAATCCACAGGCCCAGGCTAATGCTCTAAGGACATAGATTCAAATGCCACCACAACAGCATATTCAATTAATACATCTGGAATTGAAAGCTGGTCTCAGTCATTGACTTTAAAATTTCAATTGTTCTGAAAACCCATCTGGTTCACTAATGTTCTATGGGGAAGGAAATCTGCTGTCCTTGATCATTCTGGCTACATGTGACTCCAGACTTTCAGTAGAGTCAACTGTTCTCTGCAGTGGCTTAACAAGTTGCTCAGTTCAACATCAATTATGGATGGGCAACGAATGCTTGTCTTGCCATGAATGCTGACATCCCATTAAAGAATTTAGAAATAATATCACTCCAAAAGTCTGGTGCTTCACATATCCTTCAACCAGATCCTGTTTCCTCTGAACTTCGCTGATTCCTGTTCCAGCTATTGGTCCATTTTGAAGTCCTAGCCCTCAGATACAATTGCCACTATGGCCTTTTCCATCTTACATCACTGCTCCACTAACACCAACTCAAATTCCCTCATCTCTAGTATTGCCATCCTAGGACCCAAGTTAAGCAATGTCCTCCCTCCCTAAAACCCTCTCCGCCCCCTTCTAAGTATTTCCTTCTACGGCTCAGTATTCAGTTAACCATTTTACGCAATGATGATAAATAATTTGTCAGACAGAATTTTGCATCAACATAAGAGATCTAAACAGAGGAGGAAAATTTGTCTCCCTTCAGAGTTGCAAATGTATTATCCGTAAAGCTGGTTGGAGGTGACCGTAGCAACATTTGAAAAACAAGTTGGATAAGGGCCTCAGAATGAGAAACCTACACGGTTACAGACAAAATGAAACAGGGGTATGGGACGTGACTGCTCTTCCAAAAGGTAAGATGGACTGAATAGCCTCCTTCTGTCCAATTAGTTTCTGTGATTCCAAGCATATTTACTCCAACATAATTCATTGCTAGTTCTGAGACATGGAAGAACTAATGTCTACGTAGAACCTCTCACTACCTATGAAGGCATGGTATAACTGAATAATTTTTCTCCCATTATTTCATGGGATGTTGGGTGGCACTGGCATGCCCATCAAAATTTCTCTTGAACCGAGGCTCAGCCACTTCAGAGGGCAGTGAATTCATGATTCCTCAGATACTGAAGCAGTCCATGTCCAAATACAGCAAGACATAGTCATTACCCAGGCTTGGGCTGAAAAGTGGCAAGCAACATCTGTGCAACACAAATGCTAGGTAGTGACTATGAGGGGAGGCAATGGCCTAATGGTATTATTGCTGGACTGTTAATCCAGAGACCCAGCTAATGCTCTGGGAACCTGGGTTCGAATCCCACCACGGCAGATGGTGGAATTAGAATTCAATAAATATCTGGAGCCTAATGATGACCATGAATCCATTGTTGATTGTCAGAAAAACCCATCTGGTTCACTAATGCCCTTCGTCAGGGAGGGAAACTGCCAACCTTACCTGGTCTGGCCTACATGTGACTCCAGACCCACAGCAATGTGGTTAACTCTTAACTGCCATCTGGGCAATTAGGAATGGGCAGTAAATGCTGGCCTAGTCAGCGATGCCCTCATCCCATGAATGAATAAAGAAAACAAAATCCTTAATAAAAG
>NW_025966690.1:0-305 GCF_021869965.1 Rhincodon typus
CTGACTGTTCTGTCTGGCTCGCTGTAACTTTCACCTTTGATCGCTTTGTCGCCATTTCTTCTCAGAAGCTGAAAAGTAAATATTGCACCAGAAAAACTGCTGAGCTTTTCAAAGAACATCACCCAGCATTCCATGTTAACAAGTAGATACATTTTGGTTAACTCTCCATGGTTTTGTGATGTAACATTTGCTGTTCAGTATTCTCTTGTTTGGATGACAGTCGATATTCTTAATTACGTTCTAACACCTTGTGTCCCATTTGTCCTAATTCTGCTGCTCAACGTTTTGACCGTGAGACAGATTTC
>NW_025966690.1:30305-34000 GCF_021869965.1 Rhincodon typus
CCCTGCCTCCACCTTATCTATTCCCTTCATAATCTTATATGTTTCTAGAAGATCTCCCCTCATTCTTCTGAATTCCAATGAGTTTAATCCCAGTCTACTCAGTATCTCCTCATAATCCAACCCTCTCAACTCTGGAATCAACCGAGTGAATCTCCTCTGCACCCCCTCCAGTGCTCGTATATCTCTTCTCAAGTAAGGAGACCAAAACTGCACACAGTACTCCAGGTGTGGCCTCACCAGGACCCTATACAGCTGCAGCATAGCCTCCCTGTTTTTAAACTCCATCCCTCTAGCAATGGCAGACAAAATTCCATTTGCCTTTTTAATTACCTGCTGCACCTGCAATCCTACTTTTAGCGATTCATGCACAAGGACACCCAAGTCCCTCTGCACAGCAGCGTGCTGCAATTTTTTACCATTTAAAACATAGTCCATTTTCCTGTTATTCCTACCAAAATGGATGACCTCACACTTATCAACATTGTACTCCATCTGCCAGACCTTTGCCCACTCACTTAGACTATCGATATCCCTCTGCAGACTTTCAGTGTCTTCTGCACACTTTGCTCTACCACTCACCTTAGTGTCATCTGCAAATTTTGACACACCACACTTAGTCCCCAACTCCAAATCATCTATGTAAATTGTAAATAACTGCGGTCCCAACACTGATTCATGAGGCACACCACTAGCCACTGACCGCCAACCAGAAAAACACCCATTTACCCCTACTCTTTGCTTTCTACTGGTCAACCAATCCTCTATCCATGCCAATACATTACCCTGTAATACCGTGCAACTTTATCTTATGCAGCAGCCTTTGGTGTGACACCTTGTCAAATGCCTTCTGGAAATCCAGATACACCACATCCACAGGTTCCTCATTGTCCACCATGCAAGTAATGTCCTCAAAGAATTCCACCAAATTAGTTAAACATGACCTGCCCTTCATGAACCCATGCTGGGTGTTCCCAATGGGACAATTTATATCCAGATGTCTTGCTATTTCTTCCCTAATGATAGATTCAAGCATTTTCCCCACTACCGAAGTTAAGCTAACTGGCCTATAGTTACCTGCTTTTTGTCTACTTCCTTTTTTAAACAGTGGCATCACATTGGCTGTTTTCCAATCTGCGGGAACCAGCCCAGAGTCCAGTGAATTTTGGTAAATAATTACTAGTGCATTTGCTATTTCCCCCATCACCTCTTTTGGTACCCTGGAAAGCATTTCATCAGGGCCAGGAGACTTGTCTACCTTTAGCCCCATTAGCTTGCCCAGCACTGCCTCCTTAGTAATAATGATAGTTTCTAGGTCCTCACCTGCTATAACCTTCTTGCCATTAGTTTTCGGCATGTTATTTGTGTCTTCCACTGTGAAGACTGACACGAAATGACTATTTAATGTCTCGACTATTTCCTCATTTCCAGTTATTAAATTGGCCTTCTCATCCTCTAAAGGACCAATGTTCACCTTCGCCACTCTTTTACGATTTACATATTTATAGAAACTTTTGCTGCCTGTTTTTATATTCTGAGCTAGTTTACTCTCATAATCTCTCTTACTTTTCTTTATAACATTTTTTGTGGTTTTCTGTTGGCCTTTAAAGATTTCCCAGTCTACTAGTTTCCCACGACTCTTTGCTTTTTCGTACGTGTTTTTTTTTTCAATCTGACACTTTCCTTTATTTCCTTAGACATCCGTGGCTAGCTCTCTCTTTTCCAACTGTTCTGCCTTGTCACTGGAATATGCTTCTGCTGAGCACTGTGAAAAATCATTTTGAAAGTCCTCCACTGTTCCTCAATTGACCCACCATAAAGATTTTGCTCCCATCCTACCTTAGCTAACTCCTCCCTCATTCATAAGAACTAGGAGCAGGAGTAGGCCGTCTGGCCCTTCGAGCCTGCTCCGCCATTCAATAAGATCATGGCTGATCTTTTCGTGGACTCAGATCCACTTACCCGCGTTCTCACTGTAACCCTTAATTCCTTTATTGTTCAAAAAAAATCTACCTTTTCTTTAAAAACGTTTACTGAAGTAGCGTCAACTACTTCACTGGGCAAGGAATTCCATAGATTAACAACCCTCTGGGTGAAGAAATTCCTTCTCAATTTAGTCCTAAATCTGCTCCCTCTAATCTTGAGGCTATGCCCTCTTGTCCTGGCTTCACCTGCCAGTGGAAACATCCTCTCTACTTCTATCTTATCTATTCCCTTCATAATTTTTTATGTTTCTATGAGATCCCCCCTCAATCTTCTGAATTCCAATGAATATAATCCCAATCTACTCAGTCTCTCTTCATAAGCCAAGCCCCTCAACTCCGGAATCAACCTAGTGAACCTCCTTTGCACCCCCTCCAGTGCCAATACATCCTTTCTCAAGTAAATTCCTTCATCGTGATCGCTCCTTCCGAGAGGATCCCTAACTGTGAGATCATTAATTATTCCTGTCTTATTACACAGGACTAGATCTAGGATAGCTTGCTCCCTCGTAGGTTCTATTACATATTGTTTAAGGAAATTATCGCGGATGCATTCTATGAACCTCTCCTCAAGGCTGCCATGACTGACCTGGTTTGACCAATCGATATGTCGATTAAAATCCCCCATGATAATTGCTGTACCAGTTTTACATGCATTAGCTATTTCTATGTTTATTGCCCGCCCTACCACGATGTCATTATTTGGTGGCCTATAGACCACACCTATCAGTGACTTCTTCTCCCTGCTATTCCGAATTTCCACCCAATTGGATTCAACGTTTTGTTCAGCAGAACCTATATCATCTCTCACTACCGCTCTGATTTCATCCTTAAATATCAGAGCAACACCATGTCCCTGACCTTCCTGTCTGTCCGTCCGAACAGTTTGATACCCCTGGATATTTAACTCCCAGTCATGACCATCTTGTAACCATGTCTCTGTAATGGACACTAAATCATACCCATTTGCCATGATTTGCACCGTCAACTCATCCACCTTGTTTCGAATGCTCCGAGCATTCAGATAAAGTGCCCTTATGCCAGTTTTTGCACCTTCTTTTTGGGTCCTATTACCTCCATTACTAACAGCTCTGGAGTTCTCCTTCACTTTAACTTTTTTCCTAATTTTCAATGGAGTTGAAGCTTCCTCGTCACCTGCTAATCTGCTGCTTTGCCTTACATTAATTGTTATTCTCCCTCTACGCTCACTTCTCCCTTCGCCCCTACTTACTAGTTTAAAGTCCTATTAACCACCCTATTTACCCTTTTCGCCAGAACACTGGACCCGGCCCTGTTCAGGTGGAGTCCGTCCCAGTGGTATAGATCCCTCCTGTCCCAGAACTGATGCCAGGGCCGCATGAAAAGGAAACCCTCTTTCCCACACCACTCTTTTAGCCACTGTGTTTTCTTCCCTGATCCTCGCCTCCCTATGCCAATTTGCACGTGGCTCAGGCAGCTATCCAGAGATTATGACTCTTGAAGACCTGTTTTTTAATTTTGTTCCTTGCTTTTCATAATCCTAAAACAGGTTTTTTTCCCTAGTCCTGCCTATGTTGTTGGTACCGACGTGGACCACAACAACTGGATCCTTCCCCTCCCTCTTTGGTATCCTCTCAAGCCGGTCAGAGATGTCTCGCACCCTGGCACCGGGCAGGCAACACACCATGCGGGATTCTCTATCCTGCTCGCCGAGGATACTGTCTATCCCCCTGATGA
>NW_025966691.1:0-21969 GCF_021869965.1 Rhincodon typus
CTGCTGCCTCACAGCACCAGGGACCTGGGTTCGATTCTGTGTGGAGTTTGCACATTCTCCCCATGTCTGCGTGGGTTTCCACCGGGTGCTCCAGTTTCCTCCCACAGTCCAAAGTTGTGCAGGCTAGGTGGATTGGCCATGCTAAATTGCCTGTAGTGTTCAGGGATGTGTAGATTAGGTGGGTTATAGGGGGATGGGTCTGGGTGGGATGCTCTCAGGGCCGGTGTGGACTTGTTGGGCCGAAGGGCCTGTTTCCACATGGTAGGGATTGTATAATTAGAGCTTCTTTTGGTTTGGCCCGTAGGTGACATCAGGTCAGCTTGAACATCCATTGAACACAAGAAACTAGTTTATGATGTCAAGGATATGGCACTACCTTACTGCAACTGAAATCTCAAATGCAATCTATTTTGATATGTCAATGGACTTTAGATTGCTGATTGAATGGTAACAATGTAAATGTTTGCATTAGCCAGCATACATAGATTACATTTAATATACAGTGATTAAAAATACAAGCTGTAGCACAAAACAAGCAAAGCTTTAATCAACAGAATTCTTCAATATTGTCAGTTAATATGACCATTATTTTATCATAATGATTCTAACATAAGTCAGTGATGACTGATCTAGCAATGATATCTCTTTTCATCGTACAAATGAACCACACTAAAAACCTCAGTGTAGAAATGTCATAAGGTTGTAGCTGGATATGCAGTCACTACAGTTTTTGTGCTATGTAGGCGTTAGATCCAAGTTACGGTGAGAGGTGAGACTGAAATATGGTTAGAAATTAAATCAAAGCAAGATGTAAGCGATTTAGAAATAGATGGGTGCACATTTCAGTTGTCTTCATTCGTGAATTGTATTTTTACTTGTCTCACTGACCGTGCTACCGGGCAATCGTATTAACATGCAGTACCACAGGAATATGAAAAGCCCTGCAAGCAAAACAAACTATTTTAGGAACTGGTTTCAGTGTTTATATAACATGTTAACATTCGTATGTAGATTTTAGGTCATTAATAATGTCACAAGTTAACTAGGGAGATGCATGCTGGGAAATGTACCTCAATGTTCCACAAGTTATCACAAAATATATCAATGTACATAATCCTAATGGAACCACCAGGATGACAAATTTACCTGACTAACTGCTATTCCACCAGGTTTCGCCTGTAACAAAAAGTAACTATTTTTGTAACACACTTAACTTTAATAAGACCAAGGAAAACTATACCCGTTCAAACCCACCAAACCATGCGCACACAATATAATTAAGATGGACAAAAGACACATGGTTTAAGACGGACACCGTGGATGGAAAAAGAAAAATAGGTAAACAAAATTCTGAAGATTAAAAGTCTACAGTACAAGGTGGAAAATCCTTTTCCTCGTAGCATGTTTGATTTTGTAATGATACTCTGATGTCTGTTTGGTGATGTCATCCTTCAAAACAATAGCTGATCACACGAACTTAGGTCTTCCCTTGTTTGATTTCTTTCCTTTCACTTGTTTTTTTTTCTGTCATTTTCCCACAGAGGGAGAGAGAGCTGGGGGGAGGGAGGGAGAGGAATGGAGATCTGGTCGCTTTCTCTCTGCAGGCTTTGGGTGTTTCTTATCCTTTCTGCTGTTTTTGGTTCAACCAATCAGAGGGCTGTTGTCAGCCAGAATTTGCTTAACTCAAAAGAGTCTCGATGCTGTCCAGTCTCCAATTCTCCCTCCTATTGCTTCCAAAAAGCAACATTGTATTGTACAAGTCAACCATGTGCAACGTTTGGTTTTCACGTTGCAGATCTTTCCTGGCACTCCAGTTATACCAGTCCAACTTCTGTTTCAGTTGATAGTTGCAAAAATGAAAAATATGTGGTCTCTTTAGAATGATTCAAAAGCTTTATGATTACTTTTAAGGTGACCAATGTTAATTTGGTGCCCTATCACCAGGGATTTAATTCCATTAATGGATTTAAATTGGTAGATTAATTTTAGTGTTCACACAGTTATGAGTTATTAATCTCCATACTAAGAATTGTGGCTTAAGGAATATCTCTGTCCTATCCATCAATGACATTCTTTAGTTATCCAGACTGGCCCAGGCTTTGCGAGTTTACAATCTCACAGTGCAGAATCATGACACTTCAACTTCACATCTATCACTACAGAGTTTGAACACTTAACAAGAGGGGAAATGACAGATACAGATTAGTACCAACTATCATATAGAATTGCAATAATGTGTTACTTCACCAACTCAATTAATTGCATTTGCTCTAATTTTTAAATTCTTTAACAGATGCTAGTGCCTGTCAATAAGTGAGAGTTTAGCAAAATCAATTAATGCCTGATATTGTAACTTTATATGTCTAGTCAATACATCCAGTACCAGTAACAATCTGACTGACCTTGGAGAGGGTTCAGGATGCAGAACAGGTACATTGCAGGTTCACTCTGAGGTCCATGTGAGAAGAAAGCTATGCCATAGGTAATGCCCAGTAGATAAGTCAACCCGAGTACAGTGAATACACTCTTTCTATCTCTCCCTTTCAATCTGAACACCTTCACACACGCAATTAGCAGCATGATAGAGTTACCCAGGAACACAAGTGCAAAATACGCAACATTTGTAACGTAATGCACTGCCTTGTTTTTTATCCAACACCTGTTGAGAGGACATAAAAATATTTTAATTACGATCCATAAAAATATCCCAAGAAGAGTTTGTGCAGAAAGAGTTGATGGTGTAACATTCATCCAAATGGGGAAGTGCACATTTCAATTGATCTATCTTTCTGCCACTGAGAGTCAGCAGTGGGGGTAGTTGGGGTCAGCTAGCTCAGTTGGCTGGCTGGATTGTTTACAATGCAAAATGATAATAACAGCATGGGTTCAATTCCCACACTGGCAATGGTTACGATGAAGGACTGTCTTTCCCAGCCTCACCCCTCACATGAAGCACAGTGACCCTAACTCTGTAAACATATTGTTGTAATTCTCTGGGATCTGTTCCAGTTTAATATGCTGTGACACATTGAGGATTACCATTCTGGCCTGCTCCAGCTGAGATGAGAGGCTTTTGCTTGCTGCCCATGATATGGAACTGCAGATCTTTGTTTTTGTCTTTGCATTGGGCTCTCTGAATAATCTGTCCTTTCGATAAGAGTATGGTGTTTTCACATGGCCACAACCTTATTTTTGAAAGCTTCATTATTAGATCACCTTGTTGCTACTGCGAGTAGAAAAGCTGCCAATTTTGCTTTGCTCACCTTTCATTTCAACCAGGGCTGGGAGAGAACATGATAGAACACGGGGTCTTACCCAATGTCTCGGCTGCAGTCAGCTTCTTTGTTCCTTTTCAGGGGTGTTTGGTAAGTCTGAACATTCCTGCATTCCTCTTTTTGTAGCTGTGCCTCTATGCAACCTGTCAACACTTAATTGTAGCTCCACTTCTGTCACCACACTATGACCTCTATAGAATGCACTGCGTTCTGGGCCGTGTGTTTTTTGAACTAGCTGTAAGATGGATGTCAGCAGTGAGAGTGCTCATGCTAGAGGTCACCCAACTATGGCAAGCTTGGAGGAATATTAATACAGTATTGCATTTTTATCCCAAGTAATGGTGTTCCTCACAAGTTAGTATTTTGCCACCTCTTAATATATTCATTACCTAAATCTGTATACAATCTGTCACAGTTTCAAGGTTTGCAGTTGAAATAAACCTCTGAAATTCAGTAAACTGCAAGGAGGAAAGAAACAGGCTTCAGGAATACATAGACAGACTGGTGAAATGGACAGTTATATGGCAGATGAAATTTCTGGAAAGGAATGAGGAGAGGTGATGTAAACATACTGCAATTGTGAAGAGAGTGATTGTAAAGGGACTTTGGGGGTTGAGACTGTCTGTGCACTGCATTTTGCAAATGATAGATCAAATTAAAGAGAATGATAAAAAGATACCTTTTTTAATTGCTAGTAAATAATTCTATTAAGACAACAATGAAGTACAAAAGCAAGGAAATTATTGAAACTTTATATAATGGATTAGGCCCAGTTGTAGTTCTCGGTTCAGCTCTGAGCACCAGACTTCAGGAAGGATATCGCGGCCATGGAGCTGAAGAGATTTTCTTGAATGGTATTGGAGATGAGGGATTGCAGTTACACAGTGAGACTGGAGAGACTTGGGTTGTTTTCCCTGGGCCTGAGAAGCCAATGAGGACATAGGGTAGAGGTGCTGAAGATAGTGTTGATAAATGGTATCAGAGATAGTAGGAACTGCAGATCCTGGAGAATCTAAGATAACAAGGTGTAGAGCTGGATGAACACAGCAGGCCAAACAGCATCAGAGGAGTAGGAAGGCTGACGTTTTGGGCCTAGACCCTTCTTCAGAAATGGGGGAGGGGAAGGGGGTTCTGAAATAAATAGGGAGAGAGGAGGAGGCGGATAAAAGATGGATAGAGGAGAAGATAGGTGGAGACTATCGTTGATAAATGGTAAACTGTTTCTCAAGGCAGAATGGTCAATAAACATTCTAGCTGGCAAAACAACCAAAATCAACAGAAAGAAACGATTTCTTACAGAATGGATTGTTGTGATTTGAAAGGATCTTGGGAACAGACAGTAACTTTGAAAAGAGAATTGGATAAATACCAGAAAGGGACAGTATCCGCACGGCTATGGAGAAAGAGTGGGAAAGTAGGATTAATTGGAAAGCTTTACCAAAAGAGCTGGCACAGGGATGATGAGCCAAATGGCCTTCTCTGTGTTGCATTATTCTATCATTCAGTAACTGATGTACGAAAACTTACATCTCAGTCGGGTTGTGATTCCCATTGACAGGAATTGAATACCGCCCATAATGGTCTGTGCTTATTGCAATGACGATTAAAATTACAGCAGCTGGGAAGCCTGGGAATACATATGAGCAGAGTTACCGAGAGTTACTGGCAGTGAAATTGCTTTGTACCAGCAGATCAAAATGATGTCATAATGAATCAACAGCTGACGTTTCAGTGTGTCTCATCTTTTCCATTGAAATTTACTGAAGAATTATTCAGACTGCTTTTGGAGACCTATTTCCTTGTCTCACTATTGTTTTATTTGGCTTGATGTGAAAAATCTTGGTTATATTCTTCAAATTCACAGAAAACATAAACTGACACAATGTATGGCAAGCTACTGAATTCACTCCAGAGCACTGGCTGAGTAGCTGGTATATACGAATTTCACTCCCCCGTAGATTCCAGTATACTCGCGTGTCAGACAAACAAAGAGGTCGCTGACGTTAAGACTCAGACTTCAGATTTTGCCAGGCTGCTTTGGAGGTGCTGGGCTGGATACTATACATTCAGTAGGGGCTCCTGCCTAGCATGGAGCTGACCCCTGCCTCTGACTGTTTTTCTGCTGAGTAATGTGAGTACAGTCAGACATGAGCTGCCTGGTCTGTTATGGAGAGTGGTGACAGATTGGAAAGTGAAATCTGCTGTCAGAATCCTTCAGTTCCTGCTATGGCAACAAGAAGGTGGCAGCGCTCTGAAGGAAACTTGTGCTGTTATTTAAAGCACTGGGCTGTGTGTGGTCATGCTCGGCTAATAGGACACGAGTCTCTGTGATGACTCTGGGGTACCTCACCCTTGATCTTTCAGCACTGAATTTAGAGTCCTAACAAGCAGCTTTCAATCAGCGAAATAGTTTATTGCTTCAGAAATCTCTCCAATTAATCACAAAAAACACTCTATCTATTAGCACTATTAATTCCACTCTCGCAAGAGGGGATGACCTCTTCTGATCGTTGCTGTCTCAGGGCTACATATCAAGGATGTTTCATGCTGTGTTCATTACCAGCCGGAAGTAAACCTGGACTATCAAAAATCACTTCTATTCTCCGTTTTCTGCTCTGGGTCTGAATCTGTTCACTTCCCACCTTCACCAAGTTTGATCCTTAATCACACTTGAAATTTCACAGAGATTTTTTCCTGTTATTTGACAGAGACAGCAAGAACCCCTAAAGAATAACTATTTTATACTTTAGTTCTTTTTCGTGTAAAATGAAATAAATGTTGTTGCTGCATGAGGCAGTGAGAATTAGACCATGCATTTACAAATAAGTCAGCAACAGACTACTTCACACTCACCCCAACCGAGAAGGCAGAGTTTCAGCATGTAAAAACGAATGTAAGTGTTGAACACCTTGATCAGCATAAGGTACAGGTGAAATGCTTCAATTCCCATCCATGTAAAGCTACAAAGCAGTGAGTAATGCAGCAGGACAGCAATGGCTTTACAGAACTCATCAGAGCTACTGAAACTGACCGCTGTGCTGATTAAGAAGTTCACGTTGAGAAGAAACAAGGCAGCAGAGAGATTCACGTGGATCTGGATGGAAGGTTCTTTTTGTCTTTTTCTGAATGAAGAGAAAAGAAACAGCATTTAGGGGAAAAAAGTGCAAGTGGATAAACATTGACTTCTAAGCTTTGTTTAATTCACTTGCTGTCGTGAATTATTCAGTCATTTGTATATTTTGATTGTACAGTAAGATCATTCAGAATGGCTACTTTGATGATTGATGTTCATACCTGAGAATAAAGTGGATGATTAAAGTAATTACTGTGAAAATGCCAGAAACACCACAACCAATCCAGGTGATATATGTTAGTGATTTCAATATCTTCTCATCCACTGGTGGGTTCCCATCGATTTGCTTTATAAAAGAAAAGGAGAACATTGATATGAGTATTGGGTAATCTCTTGCTTATGTTTCCCCTAGGATCTCTGCTCTTCTCCCAGTGAGAGGCCCCAGTAATACCTGATCTAAGGCCAGGTCTGTCAGAAACCAGCCACCGTGATGTGCACATTCTAAACAATTCTCTTTTCTGTTCTGAGCTGCTTGGCCTCTTCTCAATCCCCAGAACCACATTCTCCATATCAGATACTTAGCATCTGGAGAGTAATGGGGGCTAGCTAATGTCTACTATCCTGTTGCACAGCTACTGATTTAGCTCATTCTGGGAGCGTTGGGCAAAACCGACATTGTTTTCTCATCCTTCCCTCTCATGTTTAACACGAGCCTTGCTGAGGCTCTTCAGATGGTGGTATCAGCCTGGACCAATTCGATGTTAAGCTAGAAGTCTGTCCATACTCTGTACAAGGTCTTGGTCTGGCCACATTTTGATGGCTGTTTTAGGTTTGGTCCCCTCAGATGTTAGGGGAAATCAAGTCCCTGGAAGAGGTTTTGAGGATAGCGATGTTATTATCACCTAATCTGAGGCCTCGTGGATATCTGAGCAAGCTGGGCCTTCTCACTTTGAAAAGGTGTTGGCTTTGAGGAGATAGGATGAGGACTGGGAATTTGCTCAGAGCTACTCCTACTCTATGCCAATAAATGTAATGGGTTGGGGCAGAAATCCCACTGCTGCACATAAAATGGGTTTTCACTGCACTTCCGGAAAAGTTATGGCATCAGAACATGAGTCGATTCAATGAAACTTCCAGTCCTAATGTTGACAATCCTGACAGGACAGGCAGTGAGGACGGTGTTGGGGGATGGGAGATGACATGTGGGAGGGCGGGAATCAGTATGGGTCATAAAGACAGACACTTGGGTTAGATACTCAGAAAGAATTCATTTCGCAAGAGTCATGAACCTCTGGAAGAAATCCCCAGCACACATGGGGAATGTGAGATTTGCTACAACCATTCCAAAGGGAGCTGGATGAGCTTTGGTGAGTGAAAGACATTTTGATCTACCCAAAGTGAGTGGATTAACAGTGGTTGTGCCACCAGTTGTAACTGTCTCATGGACCTATCAGGATCAGAGTGAAATTTACCAAAGCTTCTCCCTCAGATTAAATTTCTCTTGCCTCCCTGTAAAGATTAGATAACGCTGGAGGAAAGGAAGGGGGGAAATGGGTTTGAAGCTGAGTAGCTTGCTGCCTGTTAGTGTGTGACCATCTTAATAAAACATTTGGTCTTTCTTGTCTGTTTTTGTATCTTTATGTGCAATGAAGGGTTATTGTTATCGATCAAAGCTACACTGGAATAGGCCAAAAGATATAAAATATTGCATTACATTGGTCCTACCAGCAAGACAGCAAAGAAGGTCAGGTGATTACATTTACAGATGACTTCATTGACTGTGTTTTCTGTTGTGCAGCCGGAATTGTTCCAGTGACCCTCAACTGTGTTCCCTGTAACAGAAAGTTACATCACTCAGAAGTCAATCCTTGGTTCCAGGGTAATTAAAATATTTGAGAAAATGACCTTCTTTATTACCATTTTGTTCTAACTTCCAGAAGACACATTTTGGAGTGACCTTTACCTAACATGAATAAAAAATTATCAATAAATCTTTACCACCCTTCGTGTAAATATTTTCTTTTAATCAACTGAATAATGAAAAGTGAAAAATGTCCTTACCGGTGATGATTTGTTAAACACAATTATCACAGGGTCTGTCAGATTATCAAACGTACTGTGCCCCATTTGAATTCCAACCACATTATTTAAAATAGTTTGATTTTTAACCTGCAAAGATATACATATAGATTGTACCAGAATTTCTTGTTAAAAGCAAAGGAAGAAACAGAATGGATGGCAGCCCAATTTCTGGGTGAAAATAGATTCCATTAGCTATAGTCGAATGTACAAAGTGTGGGTGCGATATTGTAAGACAAAGCAGTATTGATTGGGAAGTTTACTTGAAAGTAAACAGGAACATTGATGCCTTTCCATCCATTTTGGTGTCATCTGCAAACTTGGCAATTGACATTCATTTTCCTTATCCACATCATTGTTATACTGTAAATAATTGTGGCCCAAACACTGATCCTTGTGGCCACTCCACTAGTTACAGGTTGAAGTCCTGAACATATCTGCTTTTGTGCCAACTCTGTCTTCTATTATTTAACCAATTTTCTATCCATGCTGATATGCTACCTCCAACACCATGAGCTTTTGTCTTATAAACTAGCCTTATGGACAGTACCTTATCAAACTCCCAACTGCAGGAACACGAAGGGATGGTAGGTGCTTGAAATGATACACTCGATTATTTTTTGGTTGAATACAGCTATTGTGCAGCAGTGGGACAATTTTTTTTACACGGCAGGTTGCTATGTAAATGCAATCTGTTATTGTTGCAATGACTGAACCTGATGGAAACTTGAAGCTGTCACTCCCTGTCGTCCATTGGAAAGGTAGTTGCTTTCTAATCAACCTGTTTAGAGATATTATTACACCGCTCTGGAGCAGGTTGGATTTGAATTTGGGCCTCCTGGCTCAGAGGTAGGGATGTTACCACTGTACCACAAGGTGATATATGTGTTTACTGTCACACAAATTGTACCAGGTACACGTTCTGTGGTGTGGTGCACTGCAAAATGACGAATATTACTGGCTCTCTGAAATAGCCTGAAGCACAAATGTTTGACAATTATGATTTTGTTACAAAGGGGGAGGTTGAATCCCTCTGATAATTAAACCAAAACCCAAGCCCCCAATCTCTTATGGCAGGAATAGAGGTTCCCTTCTAATGATTAAACCCAAAACACCCAGAGAAGCTCACCTTGCCTTTATAATCTGTTAAAAAGAGTGGTTAAATAAAAGAAAATCCCTGATATTCACTTTATAAGTAACGGGTAACAATTTATTTATTTAACACTAACAGTGAACAAAGTAGCAGAAATACTACCAAACCAAACAATTCCCCCTTAACTATTTACTATTCCCTTACTGAACTAAATTCTACTGGTATGCTGTTCCAATAAACGTATGCCCACTTATATAAACCTAAGTAATAAGAAAATAAATTAAAAGTTAGTCTCTCAAAGTCTACATGCCTTTCTTCTGCTCTTCTCAAGTCATAAACGCCTTTCTTCCACTCATCCAGTTGTCAGGGATGTCTTCTCTGTGAAATATTCTGTGAAAACTCTAAGCTAGAAGTGCCATGGTACCTTTTATGGATAGACAGCACTTCCTTAGAGAACTTAGCGATTTCTTGTGAGAGCTAGATACTTATTTTTCAGATGGTGTTTCTCTCTCACACCAATTTTCGAAAACCTTCTCCTTATATACCTTGGGTGACAATGTCCATTTTCTTACAATAGCATTGGTCCAAGGTTGTCAAAATCATCAGGTTTAAATTCAATTGGCTTTCAATCATTAAGTGCTTGGTTTAAATTAATTGGCTGATTCCAGCAAGTTGCCAAAACATCAAAGCAAGCCTAAGGTTTCCAATCACACAGCCAATCGACACGTTTCAATTTCAGAATTGGCTGTACATCTTCAACTACATACAGACACATCCTTTTTCTGTATAAATCTCTAAGCTTAGAAAAGCACTTTACCTCTTAAAGGAACCGTACGCTCTTCTCCCTTATCATTTTTACAAACGAGTTCTAGCTTTGTGCCTTCCAATTCACGACTTACTGTACACAACTTTGTAACAACTTTAAGCAAAGATTATCATTTTATTCCGTTTCCTCCCCCACCCTGCTATTTTTTGCTCATGTTAATCAGTACAACTGTGGAAGTCTTAGCACTAAAGATGATGTACGAGCCTAAAACACAAATAAATATATGGTCAATGCATCAATTCAGCACAGCAAAAGTTCAATAACTATTCAAATAATTCACGAAAATAACTGAAACTATCTCCACAGATAAAATACTCTATGAGTAAAATGCAGCAAGTGAAATAATAATTGATATTTTTACCAGTACTGTTCCATTATCTTATTACCTTTTGATAAAATCCAACAGCTCATTATACCCTTAGAAAAGTAAAGTTACCTGGAACAGTCTTGCATCCCTGAATAATAATATTCTAATTTGTACTGTGTTCGTTGCAATGTTGACGCCATCCAGGAGAGTTGGTGGCAGACTGATTCTAGTTGCTGGGTCAAAGGCAGAGATATTCTCCTGGGTTTTACATTCAATAAAAATAATAAATTTGGTTAACTGACAAGAATCTTTAATGACATTTCCCTCTTCCTTGCAGGAGTAACATGCTGAAGCAGTTTCAACACTTTGGCCTTAAGTCCCACTCTAGGACTTGAGAATAAAAATTAAGGCTGACACACCAGTGCAGTACTGAGGGGGTCTGCATTGTTGGAGGGGCTGACTTTCAGATAGGATATTAAACTAATAGGATATTCTACCAGCCTGGTTATATACCAGGATCTTATTGCAATATTTTGATGAAGACCACGGGAGTTATCCTTCCATCAACAACTGAAGAAAAGGTAATCTGGTCATTGTCACATTGCTGTTTGTAGGAGGTTGCTGTGCATCCATTCACTGTCCAGTTTTCTACAACAGTGTCTCCACTCCAGAAAGTACTTCATTGGCTGCAAAATGGTTTGTGACATCCAGTGGTAGTGAAAAGTGCCAAATAAATCCAATTTCCTTCTCTCCTTTAAAAAAACACTGTTCACTTTTACTGGAAATTCTAACAGTTGCTGTGAGTGGTCTTTATCAGCACTCATAGTATCTCCCACAGCATAATATGGTAACAGGGGCCTGGGGCCAGCATGGCCATTGGGGAAATGAGAGTGGAACCAGAAAATAGAAGCCAATTCTCAACATCACTGCGTATACACATGTGTGTATGTATAAACATGTTTAAACATAGGTATGCATGACATTGTGTGTATATGCTGTAAGCATGTGTTTGTGTGTGTGCTTGTGACTTGTGTGGGTATATGTACATATATATGTGTAAGTGTGTATATGTCTATGTGCATGAGATTTTATGTAAGTCTGTGTGTTTATGTGTATATCAGCGCATATGTGTGCATGTGATTGTGTATATATGTGAATGTATGTGCTTGCGGGTGTTTATGTGCACATGATTGTGTGTATATACAATGGGGTGTATGTGCATGTATGTATGTTTGTGTATATTGGTATGTGTGCATGTATTTGTGTGCATGCATGTATTATGTGCACACGTGTGTGTTTATGTGTTTGTGTCTGTGTGTTGTGTGTACTTCTGTTGTGGATGTTGTGTTTTTATGTGTTGTACATGTCTGGTGTGTGCATTGTGTGTGTGGTATGTTGTGTGTTTTGTGTACGATAAGGGTGTTTGATATGTATGTTGTGTTGTGTGTGTGGTGAGTTGTATATTTAATGTGTTTGTATTGCATGCGCGTGTGTGTGCGTGTATGAGATGTCTTGTTTTCCGTATGTGTTTGACTTTTTGCTTGTGTGTATATGTTCGTGCTTCTGTGTGTATGTTTATGCTGTGTATGTTGTGTTTGTGTGCATGTTTATGTATGGGTATGCATGTATGTATATTGTTATGTTTTTGTGTGTATGTGTATATGTGCATGTGATCAAGTCTTTGTGTAAGTGTATATGTGCATGTGATGGAGCCTGTGTGTTTGTACGTATGGTTGTGTTGTATATAGTGTGTATTCGTGTGCATATATGTACATTTGACTTTGTGCTTGTGTGTATATGTTCGTGCTTCTGTGCATATGCATGTATGTATATTGGTATATTTTTGTGTGTATGTGTATATGTGCATGTGATGGAGCCTGTGTGTATATATCTGTCTGTCTGTGCTTTTGTTTGTAAACATATATTTAGTGGATGTATTTTTGTTGTTTCATAGAATTTCATTTCATAGAACCCCTACAGTGTGGAAACAGGCCCTTTGGCCCAATAAGTCCACACTGACCCTCAGAACATCCCACCCAGACCCATTCCCCTGAACACTACAGGCAATTTAGCATGGCCAATCCACCTAACCTCCACATCTATGGACTGTCGGAGGAAACCGGAGTACCTGGAGGAAACTCACGCAGACACAGGGAGAATGTGCAAACTCCACACAGACAGTCACCCAAGGGTGGAATTGAACCCGGGTCCCTGGTGCTGTGAGGCAGCAGTGCTAACCACTGAGCCACCCTAAAGATTAGTTTGGAAGTGTGAAGAAATTGCAAATTGTACTTGAGCCAGGCAAGACTTGAACCTATGATCTTCTGATCCGTGGTCAAGTGCATTATCCATTGTGCTACTGGCTCCATACGTATGTTGTGTTTGTGTAATGTGTCTGTATGTGTGTAGAGGGTGTACTGTGTTGTGTGTGCGCGTGTGTGTTTGTAGAAACATAGAAAATAGGAGCAGGAGTAGACTATTCAGTCTTTCGAGCCAGCTCTGCTATTCAGTATGACCATGGCTGATCATCCAACTCAGTACCCTGTTTCTGCTTTCTTCATATAAGCTTTGATCCCTTCAGCCCTAGGAACTATATCTAACTCCTTCATGAAATCATTCACTGTTTTGGCCTTAACCACTTTCTGTGGTAGTGAATTCCACAGGCTCACCACCCTCTGGGTGAAGACATTTCTCCTCATTTTAGTCCTAACTGGCTTATCCCATATCCTTAGACTGTGACCCCTGGTTCTGGACACCGTCATCATGAGGAACGTCCTTGCTGTGTTTATCTTGTCTAGTCCTGTTAGTTTTCAATGAGGTCCCCCTCATTCTTATTGTGTACGTTATGTGTGTGCACATTTCAATACAGCCACTCATCCTGCCAGCAGAACTCTAACCGGAACAAAAGAAAATTTCAAACACACTTACCATATCTGAACTAGGGAAATGTAGACCTGTGAAATTTTCAGCATCTATATGTTGAATATAATATATTACATTCTCTGTTTCAACAACTTGTCTTTCCCCTTTACAATCTACATATCGTAGTTGATTTTCCAAAACTGAGATGACTGAAGGCCTGCAAAACGTTGGCAAAGGAAGAATATTATTGCACTGGCAGTAATAGAGGACTGTAACACTGTAACAGTGGGCTCGTGATAACTTGCTGCATCAGAATGAATAGTTTTACAGGGTGCATTGTTCTGAGGCCCACACTGCACTCAAGCTGCCTGTCTGGGTGAAGGAGGTGAAGGAGAGATGCCTGAAGCCTGTGGTGAGGCTGTACAGCCAGCTCATTGGGATCTTTGTCTTCTGTGCAAATACAGCACTTCCCCAAGCTGTAACTAGACCAGTTTGGTCATTTGGAACGGGTCTAAATGTGAGGCTGCATTCCTGATTACAATAAATTCTTGCACTTTGCTCCTGTTAGCACCCTGGGATCTGCCCAGTGCCTTGAGCACTGCTCTAGGCCAAAGAATTCCCTGGTTTTGCTCAACGTCAGCCAGACGATGCTCAATGATTGTGTTCCCTGTATGACATGCATCAGTCACATGAAAAAACACAATGATGCCAATCAATTGGCCAGGAGATATCTGGTGGGGTTAGTACAGTTTGTGCAGAGGCACTGAGTGACTTTATCAGACCCATCAGGCATATTCAGTCATTAGCTATAACAAAAAGCTGTAAAAGTGATGGAATGTATCATTCTGAGGCCCAGAGTAGGGAAAGGATAGCTCCCAGGAGGCTCATTTATTTAACAAGATGCAAGATTTTTACAAATTGCAGTGGCAATATTCTAGGGGAAGGGAGGAACAGAAGCTTCACGAAATGCAGGATGACACTGCACCAAGTAAGAAGACACCGCATACTCGCTGCATTTGGCAGGATTGCAGATAATGGTGTTTATCACCAATGTCATTCAGGAAAGGGACTAAATTACCTTCATATATAGAAATCTATAAATATCATTGTTAAATCTTTTATAAAATTGTATGTTTGAGATGATTGAGATAATGTCTACCTGATTAATTCCACAAAAGCACACCATTACAGCAGGTTTATTCATAATCAGTTATAAAATAGAGAGGCTGAGAAAGATATCCAGGGCATTAGAGGTGGTGGAGCAGAAGACTTTGTAACCAAGAAAAGTGGGTGGTTAGGGAGGGTGACAATTTCAGAATAACAGGTTAGCCTGTTAAGACTGAGGAGGAAGCTCTTCACTCAAATGGCTGTTAGTTTTGGATTTGTTTCTCCAACAAGCTGGGTATGCTCAATTATTGGGAATATTTGCGATAGAGTTGGATAGATGCTGAAGGATATGAGGTGAGTGAAAGAAGGTGGAGTTGAGGAAAAAGATCTGTTTTGATAGGACTGATCAGTGGAGCAGATTTAAACAGCCAACTCTTACTCCTATCTCTTATACAATACAGGAACATAGAAACAGTTCTGAGGAAGGGTCACCAGACCGGAAACGTGAACTCTGTTTTTCCCTTCACAGATGCTGCCAGACTTGCTGAGCTTTTCCAGCAACTTTGGTTTTTGTTCCTGATTTACAGCATCCGCCGTTCTTTCGGTTTTTACATAGAAACATTAACCCCTTCATGGCCAATCTCCACTTCAAATCCATACCTCCACCTTTAACAAACAGACATCTCAGTCCCAAATGGATAATCTCTCCCAAGCTTGACCACATCGAACTTCCTTGGTCAGTTTTGTTCAACAATTAATCTGCCTCTGTCTCTTTGTAACTTTATGCTATCTTCTGTCCATTCTCATTTAGTGTCATCTGCAATCTTAGTTATATTGTTCTCTGTTACCTACTAAAGCAAAATATTGCAGTTTCTGGAAATCTGGAATCAAAACACAAACAGTTGGAAAGACTAGCAGGCCGGGCAGTATCTGTGAAGAGAAATGGTAAATATTCTGAATTTTACCAGAAATTTAGTTAAATACCAGTTTCTGTCTGGAAGAACTTGTTCACACTATTTTCTACAATGCACCAAATAGTACCTATCCACCACATCTCTATGGCATCTACTTTGTCCTATCTCCTCTCTCACTATAGGTGGCAGTAGGGATCCACTGCAGGGACCTCAGGGTTCCCAGTGCCAGTGCTATATTTAAAACACAGCAGACACGGGGTCAAGGGCAGTCAGTCTGGAGCCGTCCTGCATGGTGAATTGCTCCAGAGATGGTGGACAGAGGCAGGTTAGCTCTATCCTTTGTGGACAAGGACCTGGAGGATGAGCAACTTTGCACATCAAGATCTCCAATCCTGTCAAACTTCTTGACCTGTGTTGTAGATGTTACTAAAGTGCATAACTCACTGAGAAAGGCAATTTGGCACTTGAAAATCTCCATTTCTAGCCATGTTCATAAAATCTGCTGTAGATGTGACTAAAGTGCATACCTGGGTGAGATAAGCAAGTTTGAAAAGCAAAATCACCATTTCCAGTAAACTTCTCCAAAATGCTGGCACGTTCTTAAGATATGCAATAGGCCCTTTTGTATCATCGACAACAGATTTTAAGAATATGCCAGCATTTTGGATAAGTTTTTTGGAAATGGTGATTTTGGTGCTCAAACTTTCTTATCTCACCCAGGTATGCACATTAGTCATATGTACAACAGATTTTAACAACTTTGCTAGAAATGACGTTTTTGATGTGCCAAGTTGCTTATGTCACTGAACTATGCACTTTAGTACTATCTGCGACACATTTTCTGAACATGCATTTGAGAAGTTTGCTTGAAATGATAATTGTAGTGTGCAAACCTGCTTATCTCACCGAGATATGCACTTTAGTAACACCTGCAACAGAGTTTAAGAACATTGCTAGAAATGGAGATTTTGGTGAGCCAAATTTCTTATCTCAGTGAGATATGTATTTTTAATAACAACTACAAGAGATTTTAAAAAGGTGCAAGTATTTTGGAAAAGTTTGTTGGAAGTGGTGATTTTGGTTTTCAAACTTGCTTATCTCAGTGAGATATTCACTTTATCAGCATTTCCAACAGATTTTAACAATGTGTCAGCATTTTGGAGGGAGGATGAGCTGGTGCAGAGGACTATTGCTATCTTCCCTCAGGACTGGCAGTGGAGCCATGGCATCAGATGCTGTCAACATGGTCCAAATTCACTAGCACCATCTGTGTCATGTCGTCAGTCCAGAGGACAAGCCAGCTCCACTCCCCCAGGGTGAATACTATTGTTTTCTCTCTGCTGTCTCACACTCATTCTATCTCTGCTACTGTACCCACTTCCCACTTGTACCATCACTAAAAGCTGTGCCAGTCTCTTTTAGCTCATTCGGTATCTCCCTTCGTCTCATTCCTGGAGCACATGTCCCACAGAAAGGCTGAATGAGGCAAAAACCAAAGTTGCTGGAAAAGCTCAGCAGGTCTGGCAGCACCTGTGAAGGAAAAACAGAGTTAACGTTTCAGGTCTGGTGACCCTTCCTCAGAACTGATGGTGGCTGGGAAAACGTGAGTTTATATTCAGAAAATAGGGAGGTGGGTGGGGTAGGGAGTAAACGATAGGATAGAGCCCAAAGAGAGAGAAAGACAGTTGCTAACGATCAGGCTGGGAAGGTGAATAGTTGTTAATGGGGACTGTTAGTGACTAACAACAGGGGGTGTGTAGTGGCAGGCTATGTGGTAAAAAGGCCTGGTGTGTGGGGTGGGGGGCTGGGACATGGGAGAGTTTAGGCCCGAAAATTATTGAACCCAATATTGAGTCCGGAGGGCTGTAGGGAGGCAAGTTGGGTGATGGTGTTCTCAACATTTCTCTCCTCCCCTCTACAAGGAGAGGTTCCTTGTCTGAGCCAGGGGGGACCGTGAACGTCATGTGGTGATGCCGAAAGCTCTGTGTCTCAACAACCAAGTAAGAATCACAGCCCATGGCAGTGCTGCTCTCCCACTACCATCACCGGGAACGTACTCCTGACTTGCAGCTTCTACCCTTTGGTCAGGTGGCCAGCAGCAGAAAGACTACTAGGCTGTTTAAGAGCTACAATCAAGCATGCTGGGAATTTTGGTCCAGCTAGTTTAAAACTGCAGCCAGGACCTGTTGTGACCTGCAGTTTCCTGGGCTGATCAAGTAAAGCAAGTATCATGGTGGCCTTTAGACATATGGGCACCATTATTATCTTATATGGAGTATGGAATGTCACTGCTTACAACATTTGGGAGTTGTTTATCTGTAAACTCCATTGGTTGGGATCGAACAATGTGATCAGGCTTTGATCAATTCATTGGCTGAGTGCCAGAGATCTTTCTGGAAAGGGGCACATTTTCAGATAAATTAACAGAATAAAGAAATTTTCTCAGAAGAAGCCTTTCAGACCACATTTGAGAACATGTGCCCTGAGGTAATTTTCAGAGATGTCATGAGGCGAGATAACGAACCATGGGGTGGGATCTACATGGAGAACAAAGTTGGCCACTTCACTCAAATTGGGATTGTATGTAATTTAAGCCATAGTTGTAGAATTAATGTAAGAGTTAGGGTTAAATTTGAATTAAGTAAAGTAAGGTAACGTGAATTTAAATGAAGTGACTTAAAGCTGAAGTTGTTAGATGAAATAAGAATTAAATGTTGCAAAGAATGTATGTTTTATATTGAGTATTGGTTCTTAAGGAGCTATAATAAAGAAGGGTTTGTTTAATTAAATTCTGAGTCTGTTCCCTTCCTTTTATCTGTCACATAAGGAAAGAATACCTGGGTTAAAAGGTTTGATACTCCTTTTCAGGCAACAACCCCAATTGGAACTGAGACTCTCTTTTGCCTCCTGCAGGCACCAGTGGCACCTGTAGAGTCTCTGCCATCAAGAGGGCAGCCCCACAGGGCATCTCCTCCTCCATCTCTGAGGAAGGAGCCACAGATCCCTCAGAGGAAGCACCGGCAAGACCACCTCCCTCACTCTCTGCCAGCTCAGAGACTGCCACCTGGACAGCTATTTTAGTGACTTTAGAGTGGGCAGCACATCACTGTCTCAACTGGCTGAGCATTGGGCACGGGCACTTGGGTGATTGGCAGGGAGCAGGCACCTGTTCAGCCCCAGGCAGGAGCCCGAATTGTTGGCCATTCATACAGATACACAAGCAGAGCGAGCAGCAGTCATGGGTGTTAGAGAATCAAGCAAATTGGCTCAGAAGGTTGGAGGACTCCACCAACCCTGTTTACATCCTCGTACGCTGGTACACGTGTGGCTAGTTGGCGGCTGCCATGGAAAGCCAGGTTTGGCACACACTGTTAGACACGCATGCTATCATGTTTGGTGTTGGACACCAACTGCAAGGTAAAGGGTTGGTGCAGGGGGTGGCAAGGGACCTTATCCAGGTACCATTTCGACACAAGGAGACAGGGTGCTGCCCCAGCTGGAAGAGGGACAACATACAAATGCCCCGTAAGTCTCTTCTCAGGGCAATTTAAAAGTGGCTGGGGCTTTCACACTATTCTCCACTGGTCTGCAGTTGTAGCTCTGAAGAAGAGTCATAATGCACTCGAAACGCTAGCTCGGTTTCTCTCTTCACAGATGCTGTCAGATGTGCTGAGTTTCTCCAGCATTGACTGTGTATACTTCAGAAAATTAATCTGATCTGGCAGGGAGAAGATATCCTGTGAAAGCCAGGAGTAACTTGACACTTTAAAATTAAGATTATATTTCTACTGTAGGTGTGGTGAATTTACTTCAACCAGCACAAACATTATTTGAGGCACATTCACACTTAAAGGGAAAATAATTACAGACGAGTGCCCAGTGCAACTGTGCTCTGTAGGGGATATATGTTCCTTTTTCTCTTTTATGGAGTTTAAAGTGCAGTTCTTTATCAATAAGCTTACATATTCTTTCATTTACATTCTTTAATTATCCTGCAACCCTATCAAACCATTAGGCAAGAGACAGAGTGGTTTAAACACTAGACGTGCTGGTTTCACAACTGCCAATGGTTCGCTGTATGGTAGTTACATTCCAGGAATAAATATCATTTTCAACATTTCCCTGAGGAGTGCTGGGCTCTGAACATGCAATTAAACTGAATGGAGGTATGTGACTTTAATGACCATTTCAGGAATTCAATACAAATACTTGTCAGTTTAAGATTTTACATCAAGGAAGAAATGTCTTTACTTTTTACATTATTTTAAAAATTAGCTGTTGAAAAATAAGGAATACAAACCTTATTTGTTCTGAAAAACTGGAAAGCTATTTGACTGTATAACATTAGAGGGAGGTCAGGTGGTTCCCAGCTCAGCAAAAGGCTGGGAATGAGGGGAAGGTCAGAAAAACATCAGGCTTATTTGCCTAATGGAGAACTTTTAAAAATGTTCATAACTTCCACATATATTTGAAATTCATTGTGTTTTGTATTTCTATAAGAATGATTATTTACATCTCATGAGTTTGGTTGATGCATCTCCGTATGAATTTGTTCACTAGTTCAACTGCACGCGTGCATTGTTTACTTTCACTCAGCCATTGCTGCCAAGAATCACAATTCTGATTCGGACCTGAGTGGAGAAGGAGAGGATAGAATGATCAGGTCAATACAAATCAGCTCGAATCCTTTGAAATCCTTCCTGGAAAGCACCCACAATATGGTCAAGGAGTAAATTAGCTTTGTTTTATTTTAGGAGTGGAATCTCTTTCTCGGCTCTTTAATTAACTGGTTAATGACTCTGAGAGAAATTTCCAGTTTTGAATCAAATGTCTCAGTGAAAACTTCAATTAAATATAAGCAGAGGAGTGTCAAACTGATGCATCAACCAGCTTGTTATAAATAATTTAATAATAATCCCATCATGTTGCTATTCTCTTACAATGATTCAAGCTTAGCAAATATTCAAAAATATTGGAATAATCATTTACTAGGTCCACTTGTATTAACAAGAATTGAGCATGATTAAAACAGAGTCAGGATTGATGAGATTTTTGTAGGTTGGGAAGATGTAACTAATGGAGTGCCACAAGGGTCAGTCCTAGGGCCTCAGTAATTTACTCTTTATGTTAATGACTTGGAGAAGGGGCAGAGTGAAATGTGTCCATTTTGCTGAAGATACAAAAGTGGATGGGAGGCATGTTACAATGGGGACATAAGGAACCGGCAAGGGCTTATAGATAGTTTGAGTAAATGGACAAAAATCTTGACAGATGGAGTTTACTGCAGGGAACTGTGCGGTCAAGCACTTTGGTGGGATGAATCAAAAGGCAGATTATTATTTAAATGGAGAGAGATTCCAAAGAATGCACTGAAAAGGGATAAGGGTGTTCTTGTGTATGAAACACAAAAGACCAGTATGCAGAAAGTAATTAAGAAGGCAAATGGAATTTTGGTCTTTGTTGCTAGCAGATGGTGTTTAAAAATAAATTGATTTGTCAATAACAGCTAAACAGGTTTGGAATTTATTCCTCAGAGTTTAGAAGAAGGAGGACGATCTTATTGAAACATATAAGATGCTGAGGGGGCTCAACAGTGTTGATGTTAAGAAGATGTTTTCATGAGTGAGGGAATCTCAAACAAGGGGGCATAATTAGAGAATAAGTGGACACTCATTTAAAACTGAAATTCTCACAGAGGGTAGTGAATGTCTGAAATTCTCTACACCAGAAGACTTGTGGAGACTAGATCACTGGAAATATTTAGGAAAAGGCGTTAAATAAAGTTTAGAAATATCAAGGAGTTAATGGCTATGATGAGCTGACATTCAAGAGGAGATAGGCATGGGTCAGATCATGACCTTGTTGAATAGTAGGATAGGCTTACTTCTGCTCCCATGTCATACGTTCTTATGTTCACAGTGTACAACGTTAACTGTGAATCTGTCATTGAACAAGTTTTGCTAAATAATTCTGTGTGCTAAAAATTATGCTGACAACCAACTTAAGATTGTCAGTCAGGCTCACACTGTAGCAAACATGCGCATACTGGAAGCTAGATACACAGGATCCTGGTTCTTGCAGGCAGAAAAGAAAACCTGCACACATTGTGTCTATTTCAACTCAGCAAAGTAGATAATAACCATTGTCTGGTTTAATTCTCAGGGCACTGCCTGGACCAATCAGATTCAACCTGCCTGGTTTAATTTTAAACAAAGCTTGGATTCCCCGGTCCCCAACACCTCATCTTTACCATGGACGTCCAGTCCCTCTACACCTGCATTCCCCATGCAGATGGCCTTAAGGCCCTCCGCTTCTTCCTGTCCCGCATGTCCGACCAGTCCCCCTCCACTGACACCCTCATCCGCTTAGCCGAACTCGTCCTCACCCTCAACAACTTCTCTTTCAATTCCTCCCACTTCCTACAGACAAAGGG